>NW_010106130.1:29705-72399 GCF_000699245.1 Pterocles gutturalis | reverse complement strand
CCGGGGGGGGTGTCCAGCCACAACAAGGTTTGTTCCGTTGCTTCTCTGGGAAATGCGTCTGGTGTTTAATGCTGAGCTGGGGGTAATTGCCTCCGCGTGTCGCTTACGGCTCTTCAGGGTCTCGAGAGCAGCCAGGGTGTGCTCAGTGTAACACAGTGCTGCCAGCATTGGGTTTACCCCTGAAAATAGTTTGGATGGAGGGTTTTTGATGCTAAGATGTGTCTGTACCGTAGTTGATTTTTATCTCAGAAAAAAAATTTAAAAGTTGACTCTTTATCAGGGAGTGCAGTGACAGGACAAGGGGGAACGGTTTGAAGCTGAAAGAGGGGAGATGGAGATGAGATGTGAGGAAGAAATGTTTTCCTGTGCGGGGGGTGAGGCAGTGGCCCAGGGTGCCCAGAGAAGCTGTGGATGCCCCATCCCTGGAGGGGTTCAAGGCCAGGCTGGATGAGGCTTTGGGCAACCTGGGCTAGTGGGAGGTGTCCCTGCCCATGGCAGGGGGTGGAACTGGATGGGCTTTAAGGTCCCTTCCAACCCAAACTGTTCTGTGATTTCTCTTCCCCTTTCTTTATGTTAGAGGAATCCCTTCCATAGTATTTTCTCCCTTTTTTGCTCAGTCTGGCTTTAACTGCTCTTCTGTTGTTTGTGAATGGGATTGACCCTTTGCAACATCTTGAAAACCTCAGATTTAGGCTTTGTACGGGAAAAAAAAAAATCAAAACAACCAATTACTTTAACTACTCCTTTCTGTCCACACAGAAAAGAGAAAGGTTGGTGGAAGAATTATTTCCATTTTGAAATCCTGGGGTGTTTCCTTGGGCAGCCTGGTCTGCTGGCTCTCTCAGTGCCTCCTCTGTTTCTGGTGGTTGGTGTAATGTGAACTTGCAAGCACTGTGCCCCTTCCCAAGAAAGGTACTGTAGGCGGGTAGGCATGGCCTTCCTTCTGCTTCACATCCCAGAGCTGTGTATCTGTACAGGTAACAGATATTTTAAAGAGGAAGGTGTCCTGGGGTGGTGCCCTGTTATTCTCACACTGTGATCACCCAGAGCAGGAGACCCACTGAAATGTTGGGTGGTTTCTCAGAAGGGTTATGCTTCATCACGGCATGTATTCCTGTTTGAAGTACAGTACTTGTGAATCTCCTGTACTAGACTTTTATCCAGTTTTGGGATTTTCCTGTTATGAAGGAGGCAGTGCCCTCATTTTATGGTTAGATATGAAGAAGTCTTCCTAAAACCACTTTTTACTTTATTTCTGTTGGATGCAATAAAATTGAGATTAAACAAAAATGATAGTGACTGGGAAAAGGGAGACATTGGACCCATTTTAAAAAGTATATCAAGGAGGACCCTGGGAAATACCAACCTTTGTGCCTGGGAAGATCCTGGAACAGATCCTCCTAGAAGCTGTGCTAAGGTACACAGACGACAGAGAGGTGATTCGAGAGAGCCGGCATGGCTTCACCAAGGGAAGACCTGCCTGACCAGCCTGGTGGCCTTCGAAACTCCAGTGACATCAGTGGACGAGGGAAGAGCCACTGATGTAATTTATCTGGACTTCTGTAAGGCCCTTGACACGGTGTCCCACAAGATCCTTCTCTCTGAAATGAAGAACTATGGATTTGATAGATGGACTGTTTGGTGGATGAGGAATAGGCTAGATGGTCACATCCAGAGGGTAGTGGTCAACAGCTCAGTGTCCGGATGGAGGTCAGTGACGAGTGGTATCCCTCAGGGGTCCCTACTGGGACCAGTACTGGTTAATATCTTCAGTAATGACTTCAACAGTGGGATCCAGTGCACCCTCAGCCAATTTGCAGGCGACACCAAGCTCAGTGGTGCAGCTGACATGCCTAAGGGACAGGATACCATCCAGAGGGACCTCGACAAGCTCGAGAAGTGGGCCCATGAGGAACCTCATCAGGTTCAACAAGGCCAAGTGCAAGGTCCTGCACCTGGTTCGGTATCAATACAGGCTGGGAGGAGAATGGGTTGAGAGCAGCCCTGAGGAGAAGGACTTGGGAGTGCTGGTGGATGAGAAGCTCAACATGAGCCAGCAATGTGTGCTTGCAGCTCAGAAACCACCTGTGTCCTGGGCTGCATCACCAGCAGTGTGACCAGCAGGACAAGGGGGACTGCTCTGCTCTGCTCTGCTGACCCCCCCTGCAGTGCTGCACCCAGCTCTGGGGTCCCCAGCACAGGACAGACACGGAGCTGCTGGAGCGGGGCCAGAGGAGCCACGGAGATGGGCCGAGGCTGGAGCAGCTCCCGAGCAAGAACAGGCTGAGAGAGTTGGGGGTGTGCAGCCTGGAGAAGAGAAGGCTCCGGGGAGACCTTCCAGCAGCTTCCAGTGCTGAAAGGGGGCTACAGGAGAGATGTTAGGGTCTGTAGCTATAGGATGAGGGGTAACGGTTTTGAACTAAAAGAGGGTAGATTCAGACTAGATATAAGGAATAAATTTTTCACACTGAGGGTGGTAAAACACTGGCACAGGTTGTCCAGAGAGATGGTAGGCGTCCAGTCCCTAGAAACATTCTGGCCAGGTTGGACGGGGCTTTGAGCAACCTGGGCTAGTGGGAGGTGTCCCTGCCCATGGCAAAGGGGTTGGACTAGGTGACCTTGAAAGATCCCTTCCAACCCAAACCATTCTGTGATTCTATGTTTTTACTAAAAAGTGAAAGCTCTGAAAGTTTTAACTCCTTTTTAAGAACGCCTTTCCAAAAGGTGTATTTTTGCCCTTGCATCATCACATCACAGATTGATAATGACTTTTGATCAAATATTGAAAGGGGTCAGTACTGGTGCTGCTTGTTAGACCTTACTCACCGCTATGAAACACATCCATTTGCAGGCACCTCCACACTCCTGTGGATCCCTGTGGGTTGGGTTACATCCAGACATGCACACACACACCTGAGGGCGTTTCTCACATGCAGCTGAGGCAAGGTAACAGCTACCCCCTGATGAAAAGGGAAAGGCCTTATTGCCCATCCATCTTGGGAAAGAAAACGTTGTATAGTGGAGTTTAGTATCTTATGAAGTATGTACTTTGCTTCCCCTGCTCCAGACATGAAAATGTTTTTCTTCCCCAAATTCAAAGATTTTTTTGTACTATTATTTTCCAGAGAAAAGAATTCCTGAGAACTGGACTGCAAAAGCACTGGCCATAGACCCTCTTGTATTAGAATCCCCTCAGAAGTTCTTCTTGCGTGTAAAGCGGAAATTGCAGCAGCAGCGAACAGGTACTTGGTATTGCTCTTAAAAACACTTCAAAAACTTTCTGGACTTCAGGGTTTCTGTTCTTGCTTATAATGTCTCATGTGCTTTAGCAGAGTGGTGTTCTTCTTTCTTTGTAGTCTGCACACAGTGGAAAATGAAGAAACATAGAAAAATCCTAGACGTCTTATATATATGCTGGCTTTTTTTTTTTTTCCCCCCTTAGTTTTTAATACATAAAGAGAAAGGGTTTGGTTCCGTGATATATTGTCTTGTTTTGGTTTTTTCTATGTTGTTATTTGATAGCAAGCCTGTATATGCTTCTGTCCTGTAATTCAGTTTTGAAAATGCAGATGCATGCTAAAGTCTTGGTAGTGTTCAACTTCAAAACTGAACTTAATTTATTGGCAAACTCAGACCCCAGTGCTTGTAGCTCCCAGCATAGCAGCAGCATGGCTAGAAGTCCAGGTCTTGATGTCTGGAAAGATGGAAATATTTGAGGTGTCGGGTTTCGTGAAACCAGGACAGCTCTGCAAGGAGGATTCATTAAAGAAGAGATAGTAAGAACGGTAAAGATATACTATTAACAGGTATGGTGTGCATTAGCTTGGTTTTGGGGGAAAGTGGGGTATCTGTAAATCTTTAACAGCAGGGGTATTGATCTGCGGGTGAGGAAAATCTAGTCTGAACAAATTCAAGAGTGGCTCGCTGTTAACGTGAACAATTGCAATAGGCAGTGCTTTCACAATCATAATGCTAATCAATACAAGCTCCTCATATGGAAAATGGAGCTAACTTTATGAATGTACTTTTACTAATTCTCAAATATCACTAATTTCCTTGTTATTACTTTTTTTTTTTTAAAGGGGCAGATCCAACAGCTTCAAATGCAACCAGGCAGAACATTCCTCCTTCCACAACTACAGAAAAGCCATTAGTCAAATCTGCTTTTGCTGAGCAGCTCACGAATAATCCTACAGAGCATGTGGCCACTGATAAGGATGATCAGGATAACTTCATTGTGGAGTCAATGGATGCTGATGATGAAATGTCTCATAGTACAGTGACTGATGCTATGAATTTAAATGCTGAACTTCATCAAGACGGAAGAGAGATGGAGCCAAGTAATAAGCAAGGGGCTCATGGAGCAGAAAAAATACCAGAGACTAATTCTCAAAAGCCCTCACAGTGCTTATGTAGTATTCAGCTCTCTTCTCCCAAGGCCCACATTCCAAGGAAGCAAAAGCCAAAAGAAGGCAGTGAGGTCCCTTTGGATAAACCTCATACAGATCAAGTTGCTGGCAGAGCAGGCAAAGAGGTGGGAGAACTTAATACTTTAGGGCAACTGATACGTTCCTGTGGGCTGCTTGTAGCTCATAGTTGCGATTTATTTATTTTTTCTTGTCAAAAAGTAATGCGTGCTCAGAAGATAATAAACTGTTCTTTTATTAGATTATACTGGTAAATGCTTTCCCGTCAAAAGGATTTATTTTTTCCCTGTACTCCCAAGATGAGAATATTCAGGGGTTTTTTTTGGTTTTGTTTGGCAGTTTTGGTGTGTTTTTGGTGGTTTTTTTTTGGTTTTTTTTGGGTTTTTTTTGTTTTTTGTTTTTTGTTTTTTTTTACAAAAGAAGGTCTTTTGGTTTAGTATTCCCAAGCCACAGTATGGGCTGAAAGAGTTCTCTACAGGTCCGAGAGTCAAGTAGGTGCTGGCTGTACGTGTTGGGTACCTTTCCTACATCAGGGTTGAATCATTGGCCAGATCTTCAGAGAAGTCAAGCCTGGTGGTCAAAAGGTGAACATCGTTAAAGATAAGATCTGGAGTTTATGAACTGAAGTTGTGAGGAGAAATAGTGATATTTTCGGAAGCTAAAAAATTGTTTTCTGAGAAGCTTTTTTTAAAACAAAGTCGTATGTTTCACACAGTTTTCCAAACTGCAGCTCCAGGGCAACTGGCTTGCTGACTGTTTAGTGCAAGATGTAGGTACTGCAGCTGTGTGTGCGTCAGCAGTTCGCAATATCAGACACAGCCATTTCAATACTGCCTAAATGTTAGCAATAACAGAGCTATTAAATACAGTGTAAGTTTTTCATGGATAACACTTTTTCTGAAGAGTAATGGAGGACAGATGACAGTGTAAGACGTGCTGCATAGTGCTGGTACTTTTTGTGAGGAGCTCTTTGGATTTGCTAGAGGTCTTGGCCAATGACTTTGTCTTCTGAAAGTCAACATTAAATTACTCAAAACTTTCTATAATTTTAATTCCTGTCTTCACTTGCTTCAGCATTTATGCGTATAATGATTGTTTTCAGGTTTTCTGGTCTGGAGGATGGTGCTAAATATCTTCTCAAGTTATACAGGAAGTAATTTCTATTTTGCTAATGCCTTGGTGATATTGCATAGCTTAGTGTAATTTAGAAATTTCCTTTTTTTTTTTTTTTTTTTTTTGGTAACAGAAAAATATCTGCCTAACCAGTTGGAGAATTAACGTGATGGATGGTAACACTGCAATATTTGTTGAAGGAAAACGGAAGTAAGAAAAGGTTTTCTGATTTAAATGCAATGTAAAACTTGTTGGTGGGCTGCCACAGTAGCATGGTGAAAGGAAGTAACTCAGTAGCTTACTGAACAATGTTGGGAGGCTGCATATTCTGCGGGAGGATTTGTAGTAGGAATTGACATTTGTTTCATGGCTGTATGGAAACTACCAATCCTCTCACTTTGCACGCTTCGCTGCCAGCAACATTTTCTCTCTTCGTTTGTGCTGGTGTATCTCTGATGCCTGTTGCTTACACGTGATATATTTGATTTGCTTTGTAGACCCTCTCAATTGACGTCTGGTCATATTTAGTGTCAAGTTATACAGCTGAATGTTTTCACTGTCGTCTTGGGTTTCAATCCTTAATACTGTTCTGTAGTTTGGTCTGTTGGTTGCTGTTGTAAAAGTATATTTAAAAAAACCCCAAAAAACAGAACCAAAAAATCCGAACACTCTATGTAGATTTTCTGCTTTAATGCTTGGGTCTGTTTTTTATTTCTCATGGAGAAATCCCATAATAATTTCTTAAGAACTCTGATTTTTTCACATATTAAGGCCCCTTCTTCAGTTGTTCTTGTCTTTAATTAGGAAGATCAGAAATAAATATAAAAATCCTGGGGAAAATATACATTTCACCTGTATAATGGTAGCTTTGTAACTTGTGTAATGGTATCACTGCAGTAACAAGGTGGATGGAGCCCTTTAGGCCATGTTTCTTCTGCAGCCTAGTGTCACGCTAGCGTTCTGTGACCAACATTTGCAGCAGGTGACGTGTTCATTCTGTCTCCTGTCCACAGATTAGACAAGAACTGCTTCTCTTCCAAGCTAGGTTGCCCCCCCTGCCAGTGTCCATAAGGTTCATGAAATATGTATCCCTGCCAGTCTCATATGGAATATCAGTATTCTAGTTTTAAATTCCTTCTTTTATGAAAACAGTGTTTTATTTTTGTTCTTCTTCTTATCTGTCTTTTCTTAGAGATATGAAAGATGTGGTTTGGCATAGCACTGCAATTGTGGAGTGCATAGCACGCAACCAAGTGAAAACCTCGTCTGGCAGTATCTACTTGCTACAGGGACATATGGATTCAGTTTCGATGCAAAAAGAAGGTAAGAAGATGATTCTTAATGCAGCAATACAAACTGAGAAGGGCGTAAGATTTATGACTGAACACACTGCTGAAGGGAATGTTTTGTCTTATCCTGCTAATTGGGCTCAGTGGGTATTGAACACATGCTGGAGAGTGATTCCAGCGTCGGATCTTGAAATACTATCTATTATTAATTGTAGCTGGCGTTTTTAGGGTGCTTCAGTTACAGAGAGGGCTTTCAGATCGTGAAATTGGCTAACAGGCACATTCTTTTAAAGAATGCTTTTTTGCTAAGATTGCCTTTATGTCATTTTGGTCAATGTTTTGGCATTTAAGTAGTGCTAAGACATTCAAATAGGCATTGTTTATACGCTGCTGAAGTTACTCTGGTGTTCACTCCATCTGTGACTCACTAGTCAGTAACTAACAACTAGCTCTGCACCACTACATGGAATTTCTGTTTGGAGACAGACTAGTTAGGGTGTCAGTGCTTTGTAAGTTAGTAAACTGATTGATTTTTAGGGTCTAAGTCTTGATTTTACCCTTACTGATTAAAAGTATTGCTTAGCTATTGTTAATGCTGCTTTTGTGTCAAACAGGATTTCCCTACCGTTTCATCAAAAGATTTACATACGGGTTTCCCAAAAAGTGGAAGGAATATGTTGAGGTGTTTCTTGAGGGAAGAAGAAGGTAATTTCTTTGGAGATTCTGTTTCATTGCAATGTCCTTTTTAAGTATTTATTGAGGTTCTGGAGTAAAGACAAGCTGTAGTGCCTCTCGCGGTGTCTGTATGAGTACAGCTGCGCTATGCTGTTGGGCTTTTACCGAGGTGAGGAGAAGACTTTGAGTTTATGTAAGTTAATGTGTTGTGAAAGGACAACTTTTTCAGGTGCTTACTATTTATTTTCTTTAACTCCAATTAATTAGGAAAGAACAAAAAAAACATAGTGGTGAGGATGAAGAGAGTGACTCAATTGTGGGTACAGATGTGTTGGAAAATGCAGAAGACACAGCAAGAAATGTAAGGAATCGTGAAACCAGAAACACCACCTATGAAGTATTACCGAAGAATTATGAAAACAAGTGTGAGTATTTAATGATCTTTTTTTAAAAAAAAAGTTGGGTTTTTTTGAGAGCTGTTTTCCCCAACAAAAGATATCTAGTATCTCTCTGGTCTGTATCTTTAATGAGGCTGTGTGGAAGAGGTAACAAACCAGCTAGGTGAAGTTTTTTGTTTGTGTTCACTTTGACTGCAACGATCAAGAGCGTTGACTTGTTTCTTTTTTTCTGGTTTGCTGATGTACAACAGCTACAACAAGTGTACAATAGGGGTGCTGTCCTGGGGGTAAACCCTGGAAAAGAAGCAGGAGACTGTCGTGGTCTGTAGTAGCTGAAGGCAATGACTCCAGAGCTGTTTATTCTGACAGCAACCTTAATTTTTTTCCAGTTGCTGTTTTGCATAATGTACTCTCTTCTTAGTTCTGGGATGCCTGTGGGACTTCATACCTCTGTCAAGGCTCCATCCTTGGGACTCCTTTCCTGCAGTGCCCACCGCCTTTTTTAGCTGGGTTAGTTTTAACTCATGTCAAGTCCTTGAGCAGGTTTATTTTATGGCATCTGAATGTTTCTGCCACAGTTGAGGCGTAGAAAGTGATAACAATTGGGGATGGATGGAATGGATTGTGGAAAAATCCATTACGTTGGCTTTGTTTCTGAAGGAAATGGTTGTAAAGCCATAACCTACTGATCCAGCTGGTTTTTCGTTGCCTTGTAACACAACCCTAGATTTGTTATGGACACTAACAGATTTTGGTTTGAACTTTGACTTCCTTCTAATACCTTGTCATAGGTTCCAGTAGGGCGTTGGCGAAACTTCATTGTAGTGTTTGTTAATGCTGTAATCAGAATTGCTTGCTAACACTATGAAAGCTGTTTTATTTTGTTCTCTCATTACAGTTAGGATCTGTTCAGTGTGACAACTTTTCTTTATCATTCTGCTTCCCCATATGACTTTTACAGTATTTATAACCTTCTAAACAAAGTAAAAATAAGTAGTTCACAACGGTAAATTTTGTAATTTATGAAGATGATTACTTCAGCCATGTCAAGGTATGCTTATTTCTGACCTGGACACCTTGAAAAGAACAACGTAATGTTGTAGTAAGTTTTGTATTTTCCATGTACCAAGTGCAAACGAGCTGGTTTAAACACAGTATTGTTCCTATGCTTGTGAAGTCTGCAGAGCTGAATTTTCAATACAATATTTGGGACAAAACTGGATTTCTTCTTTTTTCTCATAGATACAACACCAAAGTGCCATTCCAGGGTGAGTGACTCAAACAGAGTTTGCACCCGTAGTGGCCGGGCTTGTTAACCCGCCATTAAGTTTCTGGTGTGGGCAACGCGAGTTTGTTGATCAGCATCTAAATGTTACTGTAGAAAAAGGTGGAATAGATTATCTGACCCTGGTAAGATTCTTTTGCGTGTTGTTACTTAAATGTGTCTTAAATATAATGAATAAACTTGGCTAGGTATCTAACAAAGTGCAGCTCTTAGAAGTACCTGAAGAGGAAGGAAATCTTGAAAAAAATTACAAAAACATTTTAAAGCGCCTGTGTTCATCAAGCCGTGTTTAGTAGATACTGGTCGATGTAGGTGACTTTTAAATCTACCCATCCTGTAAACATTTGGCTTTTTCAGAGCTGGCGTCTGTAGGCTTGGTATGTAATCTCTTGCAGAAGTTTAGATTAAATTGTTTTATTTTGAAGATGTTTAGTAGTGAAAAATCCCAAGGAAGGATGAGTTCCATCTCTAAGAAGAATAAAAGAAAGGAAGTAATGAAGACAACAGAAGAAATGCCAAAAAACGAAAGTAAAGGTAATTTTTTTTTCTTTTTTTTTAAAGTTATTACCTGGAATCAATGGGATTACAAGTTTGGTGCTGGAGCAGTATGGTGGTGTCCTGGTAGTGCAAAGCAATTGTTTAAATATTTTAGTGGTGGATTGCTGCTTCTGTGAGGGATTATCAGAGTAGCATTAATGCCTGGCTTCCTAGTTCCACAGCTCCGAATAGAAACTGTGTTTGTAAATCACGTCTTTATTTACATAATGGGAACATGCAGATGGCTTTCCAGAAATTGAAATGAAAGGATTATGATTGTTTTGAAGTTTCTGCTCCTGTACTTTGGATCTCTCAACATAGCTATTAGGTGTGATTTGAGAGAGCCCAAAGAGAAGCGGAGCTTAGTCCAGTCCAGTCTCTGGTGGTCTGGCTTTACTTTTTAAGCTGCATAAACTAAAATAAATGAAATTCTTATCTAGGGAAAAAAAGTGTATTAAGAGTTTTAAACCCATTTATTTTTAATAAAATGTGGGAAATAATAGAACCCTGAAAGCAATGTAAATATAAAGTGTAAGTTTCTCTTTTAAAGCAACCGTAGTGTTTCCTGCAGAAAAGCGATTCGTAGCACAAGTAAAGCTTTTGGGATATTAGTGTTTGCTCAACCTCAGTCACCGCATTTTAGCGATGAAACATTTTCTGTTTACTGTTTTATTCTCTATCTGCTCAATACTTGTTCCCTTTTGTAGCCTTGATAATCCTAATTCTTTTAGTCATTTGCATTGCATCTGTTCTTCACATGTCAGAGAACACAGCAATGATTTACATGGCGATGTGTGATATTATACTGACATCCTCTCTTTCAGGGAAAAACAATGAAAAAGCAGTAAGTTCCATAAGAGAAGCCAAGTCTGCTGGAAGCAAGGAGCCCAGGTGCTTTATTTCAGATGATGATGGAAGTGATCGTGCAATCACTAGCAAAAAAACTAAAACACAGCTTTCTGTTGAGCTGACTCCCTTAAATGTTGAAGCACTGAACAGATATAATGACAAGAGCAGAAACCCAGGAATGGCAAAGGAAAAGGGGGGAACAGAACCTGGAGAACTGCGTATGCATCAGCAGGCTTACAGGTACTCTTTGAGGTCATCCAAACACCTTCAAGACAAGCATTTAACAGAAGACTCATCAAGCAAATCTGAGGAAGAGGAATCCAGTGAAGATGTCCCACTGGCTACCAAAAGGAAAAATAAACCTTTATTTACAAAAGTGACTCAAACCTCTAAACCTTACTCTAACTGTACAAGTTCACAGGATCATGCAAACAAGGTGTCACATGAACAAAAGACAGTAAAACACTCTGCTGCCTCCCACAATGTGCCGTCGAGGCAAAGTGTGCCCAGATCCATTGACAGTTCTGACTTACTTGAAGGAAAAACACCTTCTAGTGAGTCCAGTAATTCCTACCTGCCTGACAGGGCAATGAGGACAAGAAGCAGAATCAACCCTCCGAGGTGTTTGCTTGTCTCTGACGCTGAGTCTGAAACCAGTGGAGAGGAGTTTCAAGTAAAAGAAAGGAATTCAAAAGTACCCAATAAAAACCCAAACTGTAAAGTTTCTGATACTGCCAAGTCTGCAGCAGCAAAAGCAAGAGAACCCGAGAGGGAAAAGGTGCAGAAATCTCTAGAACTTTTTCCAAGGGCAACTGATGGTTGGTCTGAAAAGGAATTGGAGAAGCTCTACAGGCAAGTGGTCGCCCTGCCTTCACAGGGCAAAGATTCCCTCAGCGATCGGGAGTCACAATATACTGAAGGGTTTGGATGCTCTGGATTTGGATTTTTCAGATTCGGTCTCTCTTCTTGAACCTGTAAAGGTTTCCTTTACATTTTAATTCACTCTTAGAAAATATATTTTGCTAACAAATTAAAAAATAGCAAAATAAAGGAGACAAATGAGTATTTTCTAAAATAACTGTAGATGAATGATCTCACAGTAGCCCCTACCGCTGTCATCAGTGTAAAGTGAGAGGAACACTGATGTTAGGCAAAATTTTGTGAACCTACTCATCTGCCTGTTTTTCAAAACCACATACTTTATCTTGTTAAAAGTGATAAACATTCCTACGAGTGAAACTGAAAAACAGGAGTGAGTAAATAATCTGGCAAAAGTTTTCATATTTAGGCAGTAAATCAGAGGTAGCGTATTGTCTTCACTAATGGAATAAAATGTTAAACACAACATGCTTATGTATTTAAGTACTGTAAAGGGAAGATTAACTGCAAGAATGTTTAATTAATGCATTGGCCAATTACTTAAGCTACCGAACAGTATTTAATACACACACTAAGTAATAACATTCTCATATTTGGGTTTGGGTTTTTAGATTAGAAACCTGGAAAGCCATGAGCTCATGTCTTGGTGGGTGGAGAGGCGCTGCTGTAAATAAGGAAGAAATTTACCTCGTAACTGAGCTGTTAGCTTAAATTGTTCAGATACATTTTTGCATATTTTAAAGTGTCTGGACAAGACAACAGAGGCAAGATTCTCTCTATTCAACTCCCAGTGTCCTTTCTAGGAAGGGCAGTTGGTCTCTGGGTGTTTTGCTTAGCAGTGTTGTGCGGATTCTTCTGCGTGACGAGGGCTGTGGCTTTGTTCTCTTGGCAGGGCCATTGCTTCCTTTCCAAAGCACAGGAACGGCTTCTGGGTGGAGGTGGCCATGGCCGTGGGGTCCCGCTCTGCTGAAGAATGCCAGCAGAAGTATGTAGAGGAACAACAGGCAAAAGGTTCCAAAACGCAAGCCAAGAAGACCACCTCTTCAGGAAAACCAGAACAGAAAGGTACTGACATCTTGGGTCTGGGTACATTCTTGTCTCTAGATAATTCTGAATTCAGTCTTTATTATGGAATGGGAGATACAGACATAAACACACATCAGAGTCCAGTAGCCAAGAAGGTTGTTTTCTGTGGTTTAAAGGTTTGTTGCAGAGCTTGGAGGATGTCAAAAATGACTGAAGTAACAAGAAGAGAAAGGATGTTTTTAGTTTTCTAGTTTTTGGTGTGATGGGAAGACTTAAACTGGCTTTGTCACCTAGGGGAAAATAGCTCTATCATAAGAGGCTCTGGGAGCCTAGGAGATAAGCAGCTACTTGCAGAGCTGTTGATCCAAAAAGCACAGTGAGGTGTTTGCGTGCACTAAGGGCAGTACGGGGTAAGAACAGTGAAGTGTTGCTGTTTTCTGTCTGGTTCTGAAGTCAGTAATTCATGTTTTTGGAGAGCAAGGATGCCCTGAAGTGGAAGGCACCAGATGCTCAATCCAGTTACTTAACACAGAGAAGGTTCAATGAGTTAGTAGGCGTGTAGGTAAGGAAAGCTATTTGATAGCAACGCCTCTAGCTGACAGAGACTTGCCACCACTCAGCCGTTGGAAGCTGAAGCTTTTCAGTGTTACACAACTGTGGGCAAAGATGATTCCAGTGATGTTTCTCTGTGGTTAAAGCATGCATCAGTCTCCATTTAGTGAAAGCATTAAAATAATTTTTTCTCTCCAGATGAGGTGACCCAGGCTACTCACAGTTACCGGACTTGACGCAGGAACGCTTGGCTCCTGTTCTGTAGCCCCGGTAACGCAGAACGGAGCAGATCTCAGCAGGTTTCCCTGCCCTTGAAGTCAGTGAACTCTAATTTTGTGCAGACTTGGAAAAGCAGCAGACTGAGGTTTCAAGTGCAGGGCATGCACTTTAGTTAAATGTTTCTTCGAAATGTTTGTTGCAGTTACAGAATTTGTGTGAGAGCCTGCCAGGCATCAGTTTTGCAACAAATTTTATTTGGCTTTGATAGGCTGGTGGTATTCTAGAGTATTTTGGACCATAGGTAGAAACCATCTCATTTTGACTATTATCATGGAATCAAGGTGTCCTGCACTTCTGTGATTATGAAAGCTTTTGCTAATGTTGCTGTACCTTTCTGCACTGCTGATCTCCCATAGAGGATTTTTTCCTGTTTCACCTGGTATTTGACATTTAAGGAGCTGTTTGCTGGCTTTCTCTCAGAAGATGAGTCTATCCTGTTAACGATGAATCTTGGCATAGAGACAAAAATACTTTGTTCTGAAAATCTGTGAACTGGGGATTAATTTTCTTCTTTACTTGACTGTCTGTGCAAGCAGCTATTTTAGTTTTTGTCTAAAAATGAGGATATTGGGAAGATGTTCTTCTGAGTCTGCCCTGAAAGTCACTTGTAACAGAAAGCAGAGGATGGGAATACATGCACCAGTGGAAGAGACAAAATCCTGTCTTTCCTTCCAGTAGTTTCAACCCCAAGTGCAGTAATTTGATTAAGGTTTGCAAAGTCTGAGATGAGCATTCCATAAACTTTGTGTCAAGGATGCTAAATTGCTCTCTGTGCAGCAGAGCCTTTGTTTGAGCACTTTATGCCTCTTGACATGCGTGATATTTCTTAGTGTCGTCTGCCTCTGAAATGCAGATGCATGGATAATTCTGTTAAAATCGTAATAAAACAGGCGACGTGTGACACTTGCAATGGCCGCGTAAGGCTCTAGAGTAAGCGTCAGATTAAGATGTAGAGAAATTCTTTTTGAAAGCATAAATTGTATGAGAACTCAAAGGATCACCAAGAAGCTATCAGACATTTCCCCGAAGGAGGAATACTGAACTGTATCACCAGCATTGATTGCAGTTAATGAATTTTAAAACCATGCTCCATAACTCATGTCTTAGAACAATTAATGTTTTGATTCATGTAGATAAGAAAGAGCCAGTTGCGATAACTGCCAAAATGGGAACCTTCAAAAGAAAGCAGCAGATGAGAGATTTCCTGGACCATTTGCCAAAGGACAACCACGACGATATCTTCACTGCGACGCCCTTTCAGGACAGAAGAGTGAAGGTAAATCTCGGAAAACTCTGTATATATGTGTGTGCTTTTCTGGTTGGTATTTCAAGGGTGTGTTATGAGTCTGCTGGTTCAGTTCCATCAATAAAACCTTGTGGATTTGGGGGAAGAGGCTTATTTCCTCGATTTGTTATTGCAATACTGCGATTGCCGGCAGTGAGAACGTGTGGAACACGACTTGTGCAGACAAGTATTACCGCTGAGGGGATGTGTAAACCCAGCCGGTGGGATGGCTGTCCTCTCCGCCTCTGTGGAGGAACTCCTGGCGCTGTGCAGGGTGGGTGGTGTGGTGCTGTCGCTGTCCTGGGGCTGAGCGCTGGGTCCTGGTGCTGTGGAGCTGGGGATTTCCTAAAGTCACGCTGATACTTTACAGGATTTTTTTTCTTTCTCTCCTCGTTCAGAACCGCTCACCTCGCCACGCTGGCTGTGGGTGGGTTTGTAAACAGCCACTCATTTATCAAGAGGGAAATATTTTTTTTCCCTTGGAGAGAGTTTATGAAGTGTATTTTGTGACGCATCTTTCTTTTTGCTGTTACCTGACCAAACCAGCTCTGCCCATCAAAACCAGTGCCTCAGTTCCAGCAGGGACTCCAAAGGGCACCTGTATGTCCTTGATACATTTTGTTTTGTTGGTTTTCTTTGTGGCAACAGAGCATTTCTTATTGACACACATGCAGAAGTAGAGTAATGCCGTGGCTCATTGGAAAGTCAAAATTCAAGCAGTAGGAACTTCATTGCTTTCTACAAACTGCAATGTGCTATGGAGAAATCCCTGTGACAAGTGTATTGGCCATGAAAGAATCAATGTGTCCCTGTCCAAGACACCCTGTTCTGCAGAGGGGCTCTCCAGGAGACTGTTTTTGGTAGAATACAATTTCAGCCAGCGATTCAAAAGGGTTCTCCTGCTTTTGTTGTTTGTTTTTTGTTTTTTTTTTCTTTTAAAAATTAATTTTGCCTAGCTTGAGTGTGCAAAAAAACCTCCTTTCTGTAGTGTATGGTGAGAGGTCTATCTCTGGAGAGAAATTCTGCCTATTTAGGAGTCACGAGCAGATTTCCCATCCATGGGCGAGTCCAGCCCCTCCCTGAATCCATGCACACTCTTCACATCTGCAGTTTCTTGGGCCAAGTTCCAGAGATGGATTATTCGCTGTATGAAGCAGCATAATCTTATAATTGTTCTGAACTTGCATCTGCTGACTTTATCCTCCTCTTTTCATGGGGAAGAGCCAGTGAACAACTGTGCTGGTCCCCATTCACCCCTGATGCCAGTTACAGCTCTCCCCCCCAGGACCTGCTGATCATCCGTGTTGCTCTTTGCTGAACCTTGCCAGTTCTCCTCTCTTTTCAAAATGGAATGACCAGAAGTTCACTAACTAATCCTGAAATCCTCCTCCTGAGTAGTAATGGTCAGCTTTGACCTTGTAATTTTAATCAGAAATTATTTTTTGAATATGTAGTAGCAGCCAAAAAAGGCTAGAAAAGTGTTGGGCATCAACAGGAGTACTAACAGCAAGATTGAGGCATCGTTTGGTGTCTGTCTCAAGTCCTTGCATGCCGGCAGTCTGTGCACTGCGCACACTGCTGCCTTCTGCGTCTCCAGGGCCATAGTGGAGTCAAAAACACAACTGAAGGGAGCACGGGAGTGGAGCCACTGCCTATTGAGGAGAGGATAGAGAGCCTGGGACTCCTCTCTTTGGGGGAGAGGGACACAGAGTCGGGAGGCTGTGTCCTGTCACCACTCTGAGACAGACCCGTGAGAGGCCTTGTCAGCACTGTTGTTAAGAAGAGCAGGTCATTGATTGTTCTGATGTGGCTTTGTAGTTGCCAACGTTGCGGGGAAGCCAAGATGATGATGATGATGACTTTGCGCTTACGGACAACCCGATCACACCTTCCTCAGCTGTCTTCCCTTTAGTGAAAACCCCTCAGTGTGAGCATATCAGCCCCGGCATGCTGGTCCCCATCAACAGGTAGGAACTCGTACCACTGTCTCTCTGCTAACCTTTTGCTTTCTCATTTTCCCCAAGATTGCTTTTTGTCTTCTGAGAAAGATCATTTGGAACTGGGACACCAGTTCACTTCCAGACTTGGAGGATGCATGGTAAACCCTCCAGTCCTCGGGGGATTTGTTTAGAGAAAGCTCCTTCCTCTGACAGCGTGTGCAGTTTGAGCTACGCAACTAAGCGTGGACAACGAAACCAGTGCCCTCACGTGTCCTGTTACTCCTGGGGAAGGGAGTTGGCTTCAGTTTGGGCTTCAGCCTCAGCAGACATTTCTCTGCTCGTTTTGAGTCTTAACCCTGTTAACCCAATTGCTTCAGGCTTCACTGAAACTGGGATCATCTTGAAGGTTGCAGAGTAACCGACATTTCATCTCCTGAACAAGGAATGAACTTCATCTGGGAAGATGATGAAGCTTTGTCTGGTACTTGCATTAGAAGTTGTAGTGTGTCATCTAATCAAACACTGCTCTGCTGGTACGCTCCCAGAGCTGCCGTTCTATTGAATTGACCAACAGCTGTTTTTAACGGCCATGCTAACTTCCTGAATTAGAGCTGTACAGACAGTGTCTTTAACAGTATCCAACGGGTTCCATAGGCAGCACACCAGTGATGCTAACGCGCTCGATTATATCTACAGGAAAGATTGCGACAGGCATGTGTTCAGAATGCAGAAGAACACGCAAGGCAGCAGAGGCAGCTGGGACAAGGTCACGAAGAAGTCGGTAATGCTGCTTTCCTTGAACGTTGCCTAGTTCCACCATAACGGTGCAAAGCCTTGCTAAGCAGGATCCCGAATCACAGACTAGTGAAACCAGGAACCCTCCCCTCCTTCCTCCCAAAGGTCTGGGTTTTTAGATCTTCCTCTCTTGGAGAGAAGTTCTGTTTGTTAGGAAAGAGCTATTTATTGCCAGGATTGAACACATGGCTTGTTCTCTGGATTTGTAACTCCTCTTGAATTCGGTGATCTCTAGGTACAGTGAGTTCCTGCTATATTATTCTGTACAGTGGGAAAGGAAACAATACTTCTTGCCTTCTGTCAGCCCCTGAGTTTATCTATTTATTCCCTCAGGATCCCAGGTTTTGTAATCCTGGCTTTTCCATGAAAAGCTGAGATCCCAGAAGCAGAAAAATGGCTTGTGCCTCCAGTTTAGTGAAAGCGTTTGTGGTAGTTGAACAGTTTAAATTTTTAGAGAAAATGTAGCACAGCACTAGGGTGGCTTAATTCCAGCATAATCCTGAGCCTGTGACAGTGCCCCCCAAACTGCTCTGACATTCCTGGGCTGGAGCCACTGTTTGAGCCTTTCTGTCCTTTCCTTCAGGCTGGAGGTGTGCTTGGTACGCCAGCTTCACACAGAAACAAGTTCAGTGTTGATAAAAGTAAGTACTCCTCATTTCTGCTTCCTAATTTCTTCCTGTCACACTGCCAGGGGCTTGTTGGGTGGCCACAATCTTTGGGTTTAATAATTTTTCTGCAAGAGTCTGTTTTTCATCAGCATTTTTGATTTTTGGACCTTCTGTTACTGCTTTTTAAGCTCGGGCACACACACTAATATTTTCCCCTGATTTTCTTATTGCAGAAGTGAACCAGAGCTCTCTTGTAGGGAAGCTCTTCATGGCTGAAGCAGCAGAATCCTCCGAGGAAGAACAGGATTATTCCTATTCTTCTGCTTAATGAATGAACTTTGGAGATTTTTATTGACGCTTCTCTCACGTGAAGCAAAGGGGTTTGGCTGCCCCTTGGAGAAGGTATTCCCGTGATGTTAAGAGTTCAGTTTGGAAACACTGACTGCAATGTTTTTATGTGTTTTAACACCATTCTTGTCTTGCTGCCTATCCAGCAATGTTTGTCACTTTTCATGTGTACAACAAGTGCCACTTAATTTCTTGGCCATGCTCCTCCTTTCCCTTTCCCCTGGAGGAGGAGGAGGAAGTGTTCTTGGATACCAATTACTGGCACGTTTTGATTAATTTTAAGATAAAATATCTTTGAAATATGGCTCTACAATAAATGTATAATGGTGCAGTCTGTAATGAATGGGAATTGCTTTTTAATTTCCTCTACTGAGAGTTTGAATTTTTACAATTCCTTAATGTAATAAAAAAGCACAAGCTTCTTTTGCTCATGTATGAAGCAGAGTCTTTGGGGGGAGAAGCAGAATGCACCAGCTGTCCGTCAGTCTTGTTTCAGTTGTAAGGGCCAGGAAGGTTTCATCCTCTCTTTCGTTTTTAAAAAAATACACATGGCTGACATCCAGCCTGGGCTGGTCTGTATTAGACCCACACCCCTCCTGTGGCAGCAGAGTTATTTATTAATTTCCCTCACTTCTGCACAGGCCTCTTCCTGAGCACACTCCCAAAAGGAATAGGAATAAAAATACCGAGTTCTTTTGCCAGGCAGCCACAGTGTGGCAGCACCACACCACAGCCTGTACCCCTGCAGCCAGGCAGCACCAGGGGAGTCACCTCCACCTGCAGCCAGAGCTGGAGGGGAGGGTGAAGGCATGGTCCCAGGGGACAAGGAGATGGCAGCTGGGAGGCCACCTAAGGACAAGGGAACTTCCTGCCCTGGGCCCAGCCATCTCTACTTCAAACCCAGTAAACCTTCTGGTGTTCAGGGCAGGAAGAACAAGGAATGTTTGGCAACTCACTTTTATCCTGGGAACCATGGGTACCAGTCTTGCAGTAAACGGCAAGTACCTTCCCCTCTCTCCCCCCCTTTCTGCCTGAGCTAGAAAGCTTTACCTTACCAAACACTTCAGCCATTATTCTCAAAGTTTTGTAATTATCGTACCCAGCCCTGAGCACAGTGCCACACGCTTTACTCTGCGTGTACAGCCCATGCTGACAGGCAGCTGCCTGGGCAGCAGCACAGACACAGGTCTGCGTGACACAAAAAAGCCCCTGAGGTTTCTGCGAGGATTTATTTACATATCTTACAGTGAATCCAAACTCAGTAAAGTGCATGTAAAAGAAAAGAGCCTGGGGGTCCAAAAAGCCAGTCTGACGGCCCTCAGCTCATGGCATTGCTTCTCCCCTTAGCGCAGAGGTTCTCGGGCAGCATCTGCGTGTCAAAGCCATAGTGGAGGTAGCGGAAGATCTCCTCCGCCTTCTGCCGGCTGACCTGGGCGCCGGTGGCGATGTCCAATGCGGAGCTGCACGAGACAAAGGGGAAACTGCCAGGGGGCAAGAAGGGTCCAGGGGGTAGAGAGTAATGGGAACGCCTCAGCAGCTGGAGGTCACCTCTCCAGCTTTCTGAGGGCTGCTAGCACCCCACAGTAAGCAAGCTTAAGAGAGCTGCAGAGAAAAGAGAATGCCATGGAAGGGGAAAGGGAAAGGTAGAGCAGAAGGAGGGATGGTGGAAGCGGAGCCCGTGTCAGTGCCCCGCTCAGCTTGAAGAGGCTGAGGAATGCACAAGGAGCAGGGCAGGACTGCTGGGGAGACAGGCAAGCTCCTGGGGAGCTCTGGCAGTACCAGCAAGGTACAGAAAGGCTCTCCCTGAGCAGCTACCAAGCAGGAGGGCCTGGGTGAGACAAGAGCAAAAGGAAAGGCAGGCCTCAAAGCACGCAGTGTGCATCTTTGCTGTTACCTGTTGGCCATCTTCTTCACGGAACCAAAGTAATGGCACATATTGAGAGCAGCCAGGTAGCTGAGATTGGGAATAGTCAAGAAGAAGTTGAGCATTTCCCGTTTGTGCCCCTCCACCTCTGTCGGCACACAAATGGCCGCGTTTTTCCTTTGCTCCACCAGAGCCAGGTCTTTCAGCAAACCGGCAGTTTCCTCTTGGCAGGAGCTAAAGAGAATTCGGACCCCAGCCTGGACCAAGGCTGAGAGCACACCGTCATAGTACTGTGTCCTCTGGAAGAATCGTGATGTTTCTCCTGCAGAGTAAAAATTCAGAAAACCCCGTGAGATTCAAACACCTAATATGAATCACTTGCAAAGCAAAACAGCTCAAAGAGCCTCTGCTTTGAGAACACACAAAGAAAAACCTGATGAGGGAAAACATCGCACAGAGAGGAGGCAGAAGGGGTCATGGTAGCAGGATTTACTCAGTTCTTTGAGAGGTAGATTTTAGGAATTAACACTGAAAACGCAAATGAAATGTCCTTAGGCAAGAGGCTGGAGAAGAACACACAATAAAAGTGATGAACAACAGGCCAGACCAAATCAGAAGAAGTCTGGTAAAGCTACAAAGGCAAGAATGCACTTGAACTCGGTGTCAAACAGGAAACCGGCAGCACTCTGGAAACAGGGTCATGAGAAAAACCGGACAGAACCGCTGAAGATGAAGGACAGCTTCAGCAGCGGGGTGAAAAGGCATCTCAAAGGCAATCCACTTATCTCCAGCCCTGCTGAGAAGCTACACCTTCAGTGACCAAATTCTATCACTGTTTCCATATCTGAACCATCAATAAATGAGATTTATGTCACAAAACCAAAGCTGCATCCACAACAATTTAATTTCAATAGAGGATTTTATATCCCAGAACATCTGTAATTTAACTGGAGCTGTGAGCTCTAGGTCCATCTTCTGTGAAGCAGGTGGGAGCAAGACCTCTCCGTTATTGTCTAGATGGCACTGAGAATAGACAGCATTAGTAAAATTGTTTGATCGCATGATTTAGGTCTTCGAATTAAAACAAATGGCTTGTCCAAACTATATAAATTAAAGAAATGGTCTTGAATTTTCCACAAATGTTTAATCAAGTCAGGAGGCGTCTTTGAGACTCCTCCAGTCTGTGCTGTGTGTCACAAGGCAATAGCGCAAACACAGCCTTCCCCAAGTAACTGGAGGTAGGAGTGCTCTTTTTGGCTTTTTCTAAAAGCTGATTTCATTTAGCTGATCATCTTCTGCTTGTTCGAGCAGCAGCCATTGCGCAGTTTGCTCTCCATACTTTGGAGGTATGCTGAAGAGATGGGATGGTGTGCTCAGGCCAGCTGCCCCTCACACTGGTTCCAACCCGTGAGAACTTCCCTGGACAGTCTGACAGATACCACTCATTAGGTTACTGCTAGAAAAAAATATTTTCTTGGGTTCGCTATTTTTTTGGTTCCAAGCACAGATAAGATTGTGCTTGTTCCTTTATTCTACTATCTTTGGTGAAATCTGTCTTGAAGTTGGGTTTTTTTTCCCATATTAATACGGTCAGTTAATAATGTTTGAATTAAGTTGCTTTTCCCTACCACAGTAACTAGTAAGCACCGTATCCCTCTGGATCCAGTGGTGTATCTCTGCCTACATTAACTGGCCCTCAAAAGCAAATAAAAAAAATTAACGTTCAGCTGGTGACCTTATCAATACTACTACAGAGACTAAAATAGAAGTTTTCAATCTACTTTCTGTTCCATATTATACACAAAGCCAGTGTGGCCCAGTGCATCCCCGCGCTGCCCCGCCGGGAACACCCACCTGCCTTAACCCTGTCCTTTTCCACAATCACACAGATCCTCTCAAACATGCTCTGCAGGCGCTGGATCCGCCGGGTGACTTTACTCCTGTTCACAGAGTTCAGTAATTCGGACAGAAATTTCCTTTCCACGGCCATGCGGTTGCTCACGATGTAATCGCTGCTGCTCAGTGAGCAAACCTGCACCTTCACCCCGTGAACCGCCTTCAGGGAAGAAATCACCTCTGCTCCGGAGGAGATCTCCCGGCTGTCTACCAGGATGCAGAGGGGAGGTTTCTTCTCCAGAGGGCCACATGAAAACAGAGCCGTGGCTGAAGAGGGGTTTGTGGAAGCAGAACAATGTGGAACTGAAGTGCTCCGACAGGTGTTCTTCAAAGAACTTTCCACCTGTGAATGTTGAAAATCTGTATTTCTAAGAGATCATAGAAGCATAAGGCCCCAGAAAAACACGCTAACAAAAATCCCCAAGGTTTTCAAATACTGCTATTTAACAGATACACTTTGTTTCACTTCTTTTTTTTCAAAAATCCAATTAATAAATTCTTAAAGGTGTTTTTTGATATTGTAAAACACAACACTTTCAGATTAACACTTTAATCTCCTATGCACAATCTCCCAAATTAGTTGATCTCATTGTTTAGCAGCTTGAATGACCAAAGCATGCAGCCTTCACTAACGAGTTCAGCAAAAACCGAATACTGTAAATGATACAAGTCAGGCAGAAATGTGTCAGCGATCACGAGCCCAACCTCAGACTACAAAGGGTCTTAATTTAGGACAGTGAACAAGTATTTTATAACTACAAAATCCAAAGAATTCGTGGACACTCTCTACTATTGGAATAGAACCATTTTCCTCCATGGCTGTCAGATTCCAGACAGTATCTCATCCACAATTTTTCTGCATTTGCTGCTAAGATACTCTCCAAGTTATCCTGCCAGTACAAAAGCTTCCTATACCAAAGAAAAGGGCGATGATGTAAAGCAGGAGAAGCAGAATGGACCTGCTCCGTTCTCACCAGAAGCACATCCCCGTGGGATTCTTTACCAAAACATGAGGCGAGAGGAAGGTCCTCGTTTTGAATTAACACAGACCTCAGTGGGAACTTGGAGATCCTCCCTCCTTGAAGCCAGTGGAATGTGCGTGCTCCTGGCTTGAGGCTCTGGGTGAAAATCCAGCATTTCAGATACTGAAGCTTTCAAGCCGAGAAGCATCTCACTCTTGCTCTCCGCAGACTGATGAACACCGATTTCCCCAGCAGTTTTTTTGTGCTGCACAGAAGAGACTGAAGGCAATGACTTGGGTAACTTAGCATTTTCCTGTTCTGCCCAGAAACACTCTGTTTGCATGGGCTTCTCGTTGCCAACACCTGTTTCTTCCCCGCTGGAATCACTGAGGACAATAATGCGGGATGGTTTCTTCTTTTGCACGGGGACAGAGCAGTTCTCTTCCATCCCAACCTGGTTTAACTTTTTTCTGCGGCGCGTGAGGTATTGTTTTCTTCCACTAGTAAAGCTCTCATTATTCAGGAGATCAAAATTAACACACACTTCCTCCTCACTAGATTCACTTATTTTGCAAGTTTCCTCCTCCTCCTCTCCAACACAGAAGCTGTCTTCTGCATAAGTCTGGTCTTGCTCGGGAATCTGTGGGGGAAAAAACCAAACCCCGTAAGTTCTGAAACACGGTAATGATTTTGCTCCTCTCCATAAATGCACTTTGCTTATCCAATGCATCCTACACACAAGTACTGCGGGGCTGAGGGAATTCTCGACCCCTTCCCTTCGGAACATGCTCAGCAGTTCCTGATAATCAGTGAGCATTTGTGTTCTAAAAAAAAAAAAAAAAAAGAAAAAAAAAAAAGTGGTTTATCCTTTTCATTAAATATAGATCTCTGAAGGTGACAAAAAAACAGGAATACAGAAAACAAAAAAAACCTGTGGGGAGATAAGGAACCATCCTGATCATCTGTTTTTCCAATTCTGTGATTTCTTTGCTCTCTATGAAATAACAAGGGAAAATTAAGTAGCTAAAAAATACTGTACAAATGTTTTATGTCACGTGCTGTTTGAAGAGCTCAGAGTAAAACAGAGCCCAGAAGAGAGATTAAGTAGGAAACATCTCAGCTGAGCACAGTGCAGCGCTCACGTGGAGGGGGAACACAGCCAGGTGTGATGGAAACCACACCAAGCCGGGAGCAGCCAGGGTAAGAAGTCTACAATTCGAAAGCAGCTCCATTACAGAGTCCCTAGGAGTCCACCTGGGGACTGGGATGCTTTCGCTTCCAACGGGTTGACAGCCTCTCTCTGGCTGAAGAGCAGAGTGCGGATGCTTCCAGCAAAGCATACGTGTCTGCACGCTTTCACTTAAACTGAAGGCAAAAGTCTTTTGTTCAAACTTATTGTTTATCAACAACAGGCAGCAAACTACCCTTCAAAGTAGGATTAGAACCCAGAGAGGGTCACATGCCATTGGAACTTCGCAAGGATAGCAGTCACGTTGTTCCACACCTGTGAGAAAATGGCCATGTTGTTGAATTCACGATGAACCATTTTGTATCTGTTGCCAAGAGCTGGACTGCGCACAGATTTCAGGTAAACTCCTTTCATCTCACAGTCTGAGTTAAAACAAGATAAAAGAGAATACACTATAAATAGGGATATAATTTTCAATTCATTATTGTTACATCGTGTTTTCCATATGAAGAAATCCCTCTATAGTCTCCCAAAAACCTGTACTTCACAAAACAAAAATCTGAAATTCTCCAGACATCTGTGAAAATCCCAAAGCAAAGGCCTGGGTCTACCCAGCCTGCCACCATGCAAGGTGCTGTGCAGAAGGTTTCCTGAGCAGGCAGAGCTCTGGATGCCCGGAGCGGGAGAAGGGCAGCATTCACCACAGCAAACCCCCATCCCTCGGTTTTCCGTGTGGCTAGTCTCTCCCAAAACAGACTGTATGGAAAGGGGTGGATCTACTGAAGCCCACTCAGGATCTTAGAGGGAACAACTCACAGTTTCAGTGGAGAAGAAAAATCCTTCACAACACCTGGGAATCTTAAATGGTAACAAGATGTTTCCATCATGCAATTTCATGTAATTTTATATTTAACATTCATATTGTTACTTCATGTCATATTTTAGGTCTCTCTGTAAAAGACCACCTGAAAGATTCAGAGATTTCAAAGTGAAATGGAAAATAGTGTTTCTGTTCAGTCATAATGGTGTACGAGGGGGTGGCTGACACTCGGAGAGAGGCAATCTCCTGCCCCTGCAATCCTCAAAGACCTGACCCCAGCCTGCCCAAAGCTATGGCAGGGTAGAGACTCCAACGAGGAAATTACTACACCAGAAACTCATGCAAATAAAAAAAAGAAAAGGTTCAAACAGATGATGGAAAGGACCTGGTTTACCACAGCTGAGGAGGTTACTGCGTATTAGCTGACACACACTGACATATTATCTGACCGAACGGCCGTGCCTATCACACACCACGTGCTACACAACACCTCTTATCTTAAAACCACCAACAGCTCTCCTCATTCACCGTTCAACACTTGTGTGACCTCTGCGTCATCGTTCAGGAACTGAGCAAGCGAAGAGCTGAGCTCGTTCTCTGCATCGTCACTCTCATCAGATGAAACGCCATCTGCATCCTGCTGGGACAGCTCAGCTTCTTCATCTAAAAACTGTCTTGCTGCAGTCTAAAAGATAAAAAAATCCAAACAAAGTTTGAGTTAGAAGCTGCCTCCCAGTTAACTCATGTTAGGTGTGAGACCTCAGATTAAATCCGTTCATGACTCCAGAACATCAGCCACTTGGATGATCACAGGTCTTGGGCTTCTGGCTTTGAAGAGAGAATCCATCACAGGGATGGCGAGCTAGAGAACACAAAGTTCAGTGAAGTACAGGACAGCTGGCGTCCATTTCAAAGCACTGGCCAAAGGCACCACCCTGTGTAGCACCTGCACTAGTTAACAGTACAGGCAGAGTTTGCTAACACCTTGTAGCTAAGCTACCCAAAACCATTAGGTTATTTTGTAACTTATAAATCCAGCTTTACTCCTTTTATTTGCTTTCAAAAATCTGGTTTGGTTTCAAAGTGCTGGATTAGTCTGAACCCAAGTCCACCAGAAACTTCAGCTACAGACTTCACAGTGGGTTGCCCTCTTCTGCTTAGGACTTAGGAGGAATTGTTTCACGCATTCATCAGACAATGCAACTCATTACTGAGAAAATGCTCTTTTTTCAGGGAAGATGAGGCACTTCCCACATGAATTGCACTCCAGGAGGCATGATACAGACCTTGGTACTAAATCCCATCGCGAACAGACAACACGACATTCACAACGATGAACAAGGGAACAAAGCAAATGAATTCAGGGAGGTGTTTTGTTAGAGATATTTTATATTAGGCTAACTTTTTCTCTTATAATGTCAGCTATAAGGTACTAAAGTAAAATGTGAAAAAAAAGACCAAACATTATGTATCCCAATTACTCCAAAAGAATGATTTGTTTGCCTTCAAATACTTTGAATAAAAAGCAGAAAGCTGTAAATTTTAGTTTGGTATGTGGCAGACTAAGGCATCTTGTGCTACAATAAGTGACATTTGATTTTCAAAGTTTCCTAAGTCTTTTAATTATTTGCTTACACCAATTAGTAAGCCTGAATGACAGGTGTTATTAATAGCTCCTTTCCTAGAACAGTTTTGATTACTCTGAACCACACTGGAGGTCACCTGTTTACAGGAAAGAACGCTCAATGTTATTGCCAATTAGTCTTAATCCTTCTGGCTTTTGAAGGATCATGGAGAGGACAAACCCTGCAGCGTGAAAAGCTCTGTGACACCAGAAACTAACAGCCAAGAGTCTGGTCACACAATAAGTCACCAGGTGCTTAAATTATTTATTGAATTTTTGAATTCAGTGCCAGTGGCTATTTTGGTCACCTTGGACTTCTCCCAGTCTCCATTAATCTAATTGCAGATCTGTGCTGTGCTCACAACTCCGTTACCTGCGCTTCTGACAGAACAGCGTAGCTGGTGGTGGACTGATCAGAACGGTTTTGATGTCTTGGACCTCTGTGGATCTGGAATTCTGAAATGCTCATCACTGTGAATGTTTAGGCAACATGGTATTTGAAGGCAGAGTAGAATTTCTTAAGTACACAGGTAACACACTCTCCTTCCATGAGCCTTTTGGTCTCACATTAAAAAAAAAAAAAAAAAAAGTTTAAATAAAATTGAAAACCTAATTCTTTGTATTCCAGAACATAAAATAGTGATACTATAGGGAAGTCTCCATAATGAAGATTATCTTTAAAATATTAAAGATAGCCAACATAATGTGCCCCAGAGCCCTAATTACAGTAATTTATGCCTAGTGGGACCATACCCTTGCACATTTAACTGCTTTTCACCTTACTATGAATATATGATTCTGGCCCCATCCTCTCCTGCCTCCATTCCTGATGCAGTGACAGATTAAAGTGCAAAATACAAAGTTAGGGTTTAAGCTTTGGGGTGGAGAGACCACTGCTGTCTTAAGATGTTCAAAGTTACAACCATTAGAGTAGGTGGGAAATTCATATGATCGAATATCTTAGTAGAATGAGTTCAGGACAAGGACCTGAGCTTCCCGAGTCTGGCTAATCTTTAAGCATCTTCTACTTGTAATGTAAATTGAGATTTTGCTTCAGAACATTATTATGCAGGGCCCCACAGACTGCTCTGAAAGCCAGGCAATGGATGTGAGGGCTAAGATCATTATCCACGGTTTCAAGATTTCGTCTCAAATGTTTGCAACAAACCTGCATGAAATAGCTGTGAGCCTCGACCCTCCTAAATAACGTCTGAAAAACAAACTGCCCAACTGCATGCCTACCATAATACAGTTGTATCGTGAGATCCTACAAAAGGCCATAAAATAGACAGAAGCTCCATTTTTTAGGCCATAAAATACACACAAGCTCCATAACGAGTGACTCAATAACACAGGGAGTTTTCTTCTTAAGTGTGTGAAACCAGCGCTCAACATTTCCGGCATTTTCATGGTATTTTACATTTAAATACAGACAAATTAGAGAATACCTTCTGTTCATTCTTGCAGTTTGAACAGAAAGGAGAATCTCACTAAGTCTCCTTCTGTGTCTCTTCTTGGTTTTGTTCGGTAACCTGCTGCTCACGTTCAAAGACACGTTCTTCTGAAGCAGAGTTTGCAAACGTGCGCTCACATAGATAGATGCACACACGAGACAAAGCACAGCAGTTAGCTACATTGCAGCTTCCATGCAGACTGCTCCAAACGTGACCTTCCCAGTGTTAAGAGAGATATGTAATGTCACATACCTTGTATGTCAAATTGTTCTTGACCTTCTGCCGTTTGGTACTCCTCGGCTGGTTTTTGTCACAGGCTGCTGAGGTCCTACTGGAGTGCTTGTGAAAATCCATGCTGTCGTCACTGGACGTATCTGACTAGAGGAACATTGCACAAAAACTTAAATAAATAAGAATAAAACAATGTTTTAATTACACAGTCATCATTCAACATCTGTTTTTTTAAGCAACACCTGATTTTTGTGATTGATTTGCTATGTCAAAATAATGCAGTAACGCTAATCACATTAAATACAAAAGGAACAGAAAAACTTGTTATTTGGAAGAAAAATCAGGTCAAACATGACATGGACTTTTTTTTTTTTTAATTCAAAGCTTGGTGGAAAAAGGGCTATTTTCCTGGCTTTCACAAAGGGAGAGGCTCACCTCTCCTGCCTATAACAATAATTCACAGCCAAAAACAACTACAAAGTAATCTTTGGAGACTTCTGGAAAGAACTGAAGGAAGGAAAGGAATTACATTCTCATATGCCTTAGGTCAGGCAGCATAAAATATTTTCACTGAGAACACTTGCCTACTGGCTGGAGAAAGAGTAACTGTTTAAATACATACTCCATGAGTTTGCTTTATTTTTCTTCTGTCTCACCAAAGCACTTACTAACCATGTTAAATGGCTGTCGACGTTTCCTGATGGCACGAATCGGCGATTCAAAATCACTGTCATTCGTAACCTACGTAAACAGAAAGAAGTATAATTGCAAAGAGGATTTCTGCTTTGCTGATTCACTTCCTTGCCATTTTGCTTCTCTTGTCTTTTTTTTTTTTTCTTTTTCTAAGACTCACATCAGGAGACTTCAAAACATTCTTTTTTTTCCTATTTTTTCTCTGGAAAACAATCTCTTCTTCACTCTCGCTGCTGATTCCTACAGAAAAAATAGTAAACAACATTCAAAAGAAAATGCGTTTTTCACAGTACAGTCTTTCTATAACTGAGCAATCAAAATCTGTCTCTCTCATAAAAGCACCTCCAAAGGAGATTACTTATTGATCTATGTGGCAAATATTGTTCTCTTTAGCCTTGTTAATCAAAATATATAATCTCCAGCTGAGAAGTACAATAAATCCTACTTCCTTGGAGAGTCTCTGCGTGGAAGTGATTACCCCAGGCAGTACAGACACAGAAAAAGGGAGGCGAAAAATGAAACTGAGGAAAGAAGCCCTTAAAAGTTGAGTCAGAGTTACACTTCTGGAAGCATTTGGTAATACGTATTTCTTTGGGTGCACTGAAACAAAATCAGAGTCACTAAAAAGTCCTCTTTCCAATTCTTTTTCAACACCACACACTGTCCGGGGAGGTCTTCAAGACCCAGCTGGACAAAGCCTTAACAACCTGATCCAGGTTCAGTACTAGCCCTGAAATTCTAAACCAGCAATTTATTTCTTTTTGTGGTTTTGTTGGGGCTTTTTTTGTTTGTTTGGGGTTTTTTGTTTGTTTGCTCTTTGGTTTTTTTGTTTTGTTTTTTTTTTTTAAATAGATTCTGATTTTTGAATTCAGCAAACTAACATCTCAGTCTGAAGGTGTGATGAATCGGGAAGAAAGGTGGCATTCGACCATCACTCACCTTCAAAAAACATGGTAACTATCAGACAAATTCAAAGAGAAGGAAAAAAAGATGCTTTCACCACCAAATGCTTTGTTTCAATGTTTAAGGACAGTGATAAAACCATTCAGAAAATCTCAATGTGCCCTATGAATCAGACCGAGTACTATTAAGCCTGAATTATTTTGAAAGGGATTTAAGGTTATTCAGAGAAATATATGACAAAGGGTGTGAATACAACCTGTAAGTGACCTGCGAGCGAAGAATGATGGCCATTTATATATTGGCAATATTGGAATACAAAATATTTTTCTGTGTTATATTGGTCCTAAACCAGAAAAAGGCAGAACGGGAGAAAGGAGGAAATAAAAATAGAACAGAACCTACAAACTGTCAATATTTGTAAGACAATCCAGGTTTGTGCTAAAGTTATTATCAGAAAATTTTATACTCAAGTCAGCTGTCATGCAATTAAATTTTTTGAAAGAAATCCATCAGTAGAGTTTCTGTTCCTCGGGAACAATGATAGGAAAATATGAAGGCAATGGAGGTGCAACAGATCCAGACGATTACAAATCAGACACTGAGAGGATGAAGAAAGGGCGCTAAAGGCAGCTGTAGCTCACACCATTCTGTCTCACACGGCTGCACTGTTAGTGCTTGTGAAGGGATACGAGAGATCTGATTCCCAGTACTCCCTCCAACACACATGCGTGCCAGCCTCAGATGGCTAGGGTCGCATGCAGGTTAAAATTCTGGAGAGTCATTGAGCCAGCTTCCAGTATTACAGTCATTATTCCCTTATCCTTTCATCCTTCCCACTTAAGTCATAAAACCAATTGGGGGTCCAAAAGACACTGGATTCTACATTATTTACTTATTAACCAAGTGTACCACTGGAATGCCTACCTTGAGCAGGGGACACACACGAACGACGAAGGCTGGAGTCTCCCAGGTTTCCAGTTCTTCCTACAGGGGAATCGAGTGCATCCATGGCTGAACCCCCACAGCTCTGTCCATGTGGGCTTTTATTTTTATTTTCTTTATCTGTAAGACGCACCTCTGGAACTTCCTCCCTGGTACTAGAAAAGGCATTAATAGGAATTCTTTTGATAGGCTTACTATTCATAGCCTTCCTACTTGGTGGGGTAGAGAGTGAAGAAGCCAAAGCTTCAGGTGATCCACTCCCCGTTCTCTTGCCTCCTGCCTTCAAGCACAGTGCTGCAGCGGTACCGTCCTCAGTCCCTTCTCCATCATTCATGCTCCTACTCCGCAATGGCACTGGTGTGGAAACGTCTCTTCTCCCAAAACTTTTCCAGCCCCGTTTTGGTGTTGTCTCAAGTCTGGAGCTATCATCCAGTAATTTTTTTTTATCTTCAGTGGATTTAACATCTGCATGACGCCCCCAGGCACCATTTAACTTTTTGGTGTTATTAGTATTTGTATCTTCTTCACAGATTTCATTCTCATACTCTTCAATGGAAAACCCCAAATCAAAGTTAACAGAAAACAGTTCTTGAGAAGAGTCATAAAGACCCTCATCATCCAGAAACAGCTCGGTCACGCCAGCACCACCCGGCATTTCCATGGCTGGGGTTTTCCTGCTCACTGCCTGCTCCTTGCAGGTTTTCTCAGCGTTCACACCGCACACCTCTGAATGAAACCACTCGGAGCCTCGCTCTGCAACTGCCCCAAGACCACTCTCGCCTGGATCTGACCTGACTAAACACTTGTTTTTCATAGAAAAACTTCCATTATTTGTATCATAAATGTGTTCATCTTCAAATAAGTGTATACTCTTCTCTTCCTCAATAATGACATTTTTCCTGTTAATTTCAAGATCTTCTTTTTCTTTTTGAGCAAAACACTTGTCTGAAGGGTTATTTGTCACACTGTGATTTATTGTTGGCATTTTCTTTTGAATTTCAGTCAATTCTTCATCATCAAACAGACTATCAAAGCTGTCATTCCAGTGAAGTTCCTCTTTGGCTTTACCAACAGCGGTCTCAGAAGACGACGCAGGTTTTGACAAACAGGTACTTACAGAAGAACACAATTCACTGGTGGCTTTCTGGTGAGGATTTTCAAAGAGCAGCAGTGAACAATCAGCTTCTGAGAACTCAAAAAAGCCTTTGTCCTGCAGTCCCTCTGAATAACCATCAGAAATAACTTTTTGAAAAGGATATATTGTTTCCTCTTTTCTCACCATATTTTCAAAATCACGAAGTTTATTCAAAGAGGGAGGAGATTGTGATAAAAGCCTTTTCACCTGGGAATACATTCCTTTTAACCAAGAAGGCTCCTCAGATGGTCTCACAAGCGCAAATGAATCCACATATGATTCAGGAAGATAAAATAAGCCAGAGGATACAGGTGATTTCTCAGCTGTGAGGCTACTGTAACCCCAACCTCCGTGGTCAGTCCCCAGTGACCTACGAGCTTTATCTACAGCTTTGTGTTCCTTTATTGCTGCACTTTCATGAATTGTAGAACTTTCACTGGTGTCACATATGTCAAAAAATCCATTTAAGTCAAATGTCACCTCTAGCTCCACATCCTTTTGACTGCCCTGGTCAGCATCTTCAACCGGAGCAAGCCTTCTTGGTGAGCAAGAAGCCAAAGAATTAACGTCTGTAGGCAACACTGGCACTTCCAAATTTAATCCAGAAGTTCTTTTGGAAGTCTTTGTTTTCAGTATTTTAAATGTGGAAAAGAGTTCGCTCCCATTATCATTTGCATCAGGTAAAAATGGTTTTACTTTTGACCTGTGTGCCACATCTTTTCTAGACGAGTGTGCTTTCTGATCAAATGCGGAGTTGGTCATGGAAAGATGACTTTTATTCCTTTGAACATTAACGTCTTCAATACGTAAGTGTGGCTGAATCTCCAGTTCATAGCTGCAATCTCCCTGGTGACAAACACAATGTAATATTTACTATAAATACATACAGGCTTACAAGAACTTGTCATAAGGCTATTTAAAACAAGGGACAAAGCTTTTCATATTCCTGAATGTTTTAGAAAGACCAAGAGATACCAGGAATAAATAAAGATGGCATTTAACAGAGCACCAATGCTCAGTATTCCACACTGAGCACCTGTGTCATGCAGTTAGGATGCAGTTCTCAGAATGGTAACAGCAAGCAACAGCCCTTTGCTAATAAAGTGTGCAAGGGATCACATCCCCAGACAGGCTAATGCTTACAGGCTGTAGTTTGGGAGAACCAGTAAATTGAGAAAGGTGCAGAGAGCAGAAGAAACCCTTATTCATGCACAAGTGAGCCTGAAGTTCTCTGTTCTCTTTGTCCTAACATTTGCAGGTTGGCTATTGCTATTGATGACGCATTAAGAACCTCTCACTTGCATACTCTGAACTTATTTTTTTTCAGGGATGCTCATTAATCTTCAGTTCTGGGCAACCAACTCTTCTAAAAATACATTTGAAAAAAGCACAATAGACCTTGACATCACTGCCAGTTAGGCATCCATACAAGGACTGCCTGGATTGAAAAGCTATTTCTTTATTGTCCTGCTCACTCTCTCTTTTAAATTAAGATGTCAAAATTAAGGCATGCAATCTCCCAAAGGAACAGTAAGAGTCAAATGAGGCTCTGAAAGCAAGGGTTTGGAACACTCCGTCAAAGTTCAAACCTGTTTCACTAATAAAAAATAAAAATGAGGATGTAAGATCTAAACAGAAAGTACAATGATTTTTGGCAGTTCAGTCAGATGAATCCAGACACTTACTAATTCCTGAAATTAAGCAAGGCGCCTTTACAGAATAGTGGGTGATAAAACTGACTTTCACATCTAGAGGTTAACCACTTCCTATACAAGTAACATTCTCCAAAAGTCTTACCATATATAAGTAGGGAAAAAAGAAGGTCCTCGCAATCAGAACCTCATGATCAGAACCTCATTGTTCCATGACGATACCATCAGAGCAGTTCTACATTGGCTTGTGCTAGCCATGCTGATATTCACTGTTCAAACTCCAACAACATCTGTACCTTCCAGCAGCATCCCATTCTTCTCTAGCTCTGCACAAGCCAGATCCTTCGCTCCCTGCCGTACGGACCCAAGCAACCTGCAGACTCTTCTCCCGTGGGCACAACCCCTGGTCTCCATTCACAGAGAACAGGACTTCTCATTTCTTCAGCACTTGGTGTCAGGGTAACTGAGGTGCTAAGAAAGTTTCCAGAGCTGTTCTAAGCAACGACACTGTGACACAAACATCTTGATAAAACTGGGAGCCTGGGAACACTGGGGCGACTCTTCCAAAAGAGACTGTGAAGAAATTAAACGGAGTTTCCACAGATGGTACACCTGGAGCTGCTGTTAAACAACCTTTTACTGCTAGACTCCTTACGGGAGCTAGAGGAGTCAATCATGGAAGCCAAGGTTTGAAAAATACTCTGGAAAGTCGTTCTACCACATTAAAGAAAGCAGAAATAACCATACCTAAAATTACTGCTGCCTGGCTTGCCTAAATGTATTCCTAAAAACAGGATTCAAAGGAGCTTTCCATGCATTTAAAGACTGATCACATCCTAACACAGTTTTGGATCCTCTCTGGTTGCAATAGATAAAGCATACTATCCAGTATTAACAGTAGTTTTTCAACTCAATAATAAAAAAACCAATATTTAGATTTTATCACTGCCTTCATACACACGCCACAGAAAGGATGATTTGCAGGATAAATAAGGAAGAATCTGTGTAGGGGCTGTCTGGGGTCCCGGGCACAGCCGGTTACAATCCAGCAATGACGCTGTGTCTCAGCGACACCGTCTGTGGTCTCTGTACGGTCAGCACAGGGACTGGTGGAGCAGGGGGAGGAAGTCCAGCTCCTAGGGCTGTGAAACACCTACTCCATTTGTCACTACACCAGTTACTCAGCTGCTACACACCTATTGCCTAGGCTTAGGCTATCCATACATAAACATCGGCAAAGAAACAAAAAGGCGGGATTTGTTAAGAAGAGGTCTCCAAGGAGATCCTCAGACTATACAGGCTGAGTTGCAAGAAATCTTAATACCAAAATAGTGAAAAAAATAATTACTATAAAAGAGTTGAAGGATGATTTTGGTATGTGTAAGTTCTAAACAACTAGTTTCCCTCAAGCTCAGTCAAAACACAGGCTCACGGTATGGCAGTCTCTGTAGGAAATCAAAGAGGAGAAACAAACCCCAACCAACACAGTCTGGTCCCATTAACTTCACCAATGTCATCTGAGGAGACCACACATGTCTCCTGTGTTGATAATGATGTTTAGATTTATTAAGTAATGACCGAATGTTGCGTAATATTTCAATTAAAGTATTCAAGCATTATAAAAACACAACATGTGTTAAATGGATTAAAGATTGATTAGCTGCCAAAGCACTAAGCCTTACTGGCCCAGAAGCAGGTGATGCTCTTGCCCACCCAATACACTTCTAAGAGGCGCAGCGCAGATCATTCTTGGCCCTATCTTGTTCTGCATTTTTAAGTAACCCAAAGTAAAGCAACCCAAACCTGCAGGAAAAGATGAGGGCTGCGAGGAGGTAAAAGGATAACGCAGATCACAACTGGACCACAGACAGAGCAGATAAGAGCAAATCATTCCTGTTTTCATATGGCCAAACACGAAGTTGTATGTTTAGGATGGTACGAGGTAACAGAACCATATCAGGGCATCCAAAGGGCATAAAGAAATGCAAGAATGAAGTTCCCGAGCTGGTAATTGTGGTATATATCTCTTGCTTACACACCTCAGGAAGCAGGAGGTGGCTAATGTGATGCCATTTTTTAATGGTCAGGGAGGAAGCTAACAGGTTGCTAACCTTATATCCATCCTGAACAAGTCAGCAGAAGCTATCACAGATAATATCATTACCAGATGGGTCTCCTTCAGAAGTGTCCATATTGCTTTTGAAAACAAAAACTCAGACCTCACAAACCCATTAGCTTTCTCTGAAGAGACCAACAAGCAAAAACACTGAGTTGCTCTCATGCAAACCATCTTCCCAGCTTTCTGAAAGGCTTTCAGAAAGTCCCTGCCAAAATCTGTAAAGAAACTGAAACGGAGAGAGCAAACCAGGGACATTTCTTGCACGGATAAGTAACTGGGTACAACCCAGAAAGCAGGAGTGAGCGAGTGAGGAGATGTTACATGGAAGAACTCCATTAGGCCACTGCATATACCCATGATCGTGTTCTAACCTGGGGGGTAAGCCTAGCAGAACTGCTGTGTGCCAGGACAACAGCCCAGAAGATAAATTTAGCATCTAGGACAAACTTCAGTAACCTAATTTTAGGCTTGCATGGAGTTATATAACTGTCCTGGTTCAACTTAGTCATTCAAAATACCTTCTCTCCAACAAAACGCTTTCTCCCAGTGAGTCTGGTTAACACTGATGGAGTGAAAGGGCAGAGTTATAATTATCACATTTTGCTCTGAATGTGTACAACTTGTACAAATCTTAAATTACCTGATCGGCTCTTCTATAACTCAGTAAGCTCCACTGTGTACCAGCGACTCTGTAAATAGGTCCCACAGGAGTAGAAAAAGCAGGCATCTCTCTTATATTATTGTACTAAACCAATACCCTTGCTTGGAATTACTGATTCCGTTTAAAAAGCAACAGATTTTTTAGTACAGAAAATAAAAAGGAAGAAAGAAACTTAAGATATTAAAATTTTCATTTCTAATAGATAAATATATGTATATATACACACATACACAAACACACACTCTCTTTTCTAGCATTTAAATTTAAGGCATCTAATATAAAAACTAATATTAACCTCTCCTCGTAAGCTGCTTTGGATGTACATTTCCTAATGAGATTCAGATGGCTGCCAAAACCCTGGTCATTTTGCTATTTAAAAATAAAAAGATAAGTCTGTAAACAGGTACAATATAGATTTTAACAATTATAACTTCTTTAATCAAAAGCTTGATTGAAACGGAGGTAAAAGCAGCATGAACAACTGGCACTGAAGTCTTTTCTGACACAAACCAGAACCCATTTTCAGAACTGGTTTTTGGTTAGATCTCGGGACGAAAGGCTTTTGGATTTTCAGCTTTCATACCAAGTGTTAAATCCCGTGGAGTCAACACTGCCAACAGAGTTAGTCACACGAGTATATTTTCCGATTAACATATGTTTTAGCATGGATATTAACAAAAACGACAACAGGAAGGCTGGTGGTTTTCACACGGAATTTGGCACGAGTAGTGGAGCAGATATGAAAGCAGTGCGCTAACACACACTGGCTGCGGAAGCCAAACTGCCCGTCGATTGCAGTGGAAGACTTCTGGAGGACAGAGAAACCCAAGCATGCAGTCCTCCTCCAGCTCCTCTCACTCCTACAAAGAGAGCTTCCGCCTTTCAGGAATCCTGCTCGCCTGCTTGACAAACTGGGCTGTAGGCAGTAAAAGATCACGTTCCTCTCCAGAATGGTTTAACGTAAAAGCACGTACGATACAGTATTTATTAGGGCCCACTAACGGGACTGAAGCACAGGAACGCAGGAGGACAAACACCACTGCTGTCAGACAAGGGCTGCTTTAACACAGAGGTGGCTGACCAAGAACTGAGAAAAGTGTAGAAATAAAGAAACGGTAGAACGCTCCTTCCCCAAAACATGCCCACCTGCCCACCTAGGCTACTTCGCGTGAGCTCACACTGGGTAAAAATTCCATCTGCACCGATGACCTTCATGGCAGTGGATGAACTTTCACTGTACACAAGATATAAGCATAAGGCATATTTTGACAATCACATATTTTTTTCCACTTTTTTATTTCCTTTCCTACCAGTTTCTGAAATTCCAATCCCTTTTTTGAGTAACATGGATTGTTAAACTAATGTTGACACAGAGGTATCCAAAAAACCTCTTTACTGGCTCAGGCAGCGTTCTCCTTCATTCAGCTTTGAACTTTCTCTACAGAATTTAAATCACCAATTTTTTAGATCTTGCTCAAAGGGTAATTTTTTTAGAAAATTTTGTAATTCTTTATGACCATCTTTTATTTTTATCACCAAAAATATATTTTTACTGCTGTAAAAATTATTGCTTTTCCAAACCATTTACAAACAGGGGAAGGAACACTGTCAAAAACTTTTTTTGGAAGTATATTATATCAGATGACCCTTAAAAATATATTGAATTGATTCACGAAAGAAGCCTAAGGGACATAGAAACCACACGTTTCCTCTACAAAAGCTGTGATACTTCTCTTCCTAACGCTATCACATTATTGATGGATCTACTAATTCTACTACTTTTTTTGCTTTCAGGCAGCTTGCCTGGAATGAATCACAAACTATCTCTCGTGCAAACACCCGACACCCTTCTTCCAAACCCAAGCCAGTGCCTGACACCACCTTCTCCTGCAACATCCAGGCTGATGTAAGCGGCTGGGAATTCTTGAGGAGTTACCATCTACTGCTGTTTATTAGAACTGGCTACTAGTCATTCATCTGCTTGTATTTATTTTACTAATACTACAGTTTTAGGGACTATCTGGATATGGAGCAAACACAGCTACACAACAAAAACGCTCAAAACATCCCTTAAAAAGTAAGATTTATTAGCAAAATACAGGGTATGTACCCTAGCAATTGTGGGAACAGGTATCATTAGAGGCTACAGAGGCAAGAGGGAATGTTCAAGAACATTTCAAGTGTCAGAAAATGAATTAAGCTACAGTTTAGTAACTGCTTAGTTTATGAAACATGCTGGACAGAAGTGACAGCTAGTTAATATTAGGGGTGTCTGACCGGGTACCTGCAGGTTGTTCTGTGACCTGACACCTCAGATAGGTTAGAGCTGACATCTGCCGTTTGCCTTCCTGGGCCTGGGCTGTCCCCCTGCTGTCCCCATGCTACCTGTGGCAGAAACACACGGGGAGGGGGAACCCCCCGCACTACAGGGAGATACACAGCAATGACCTGGGCACTGATACGTGATTTCCATTAAAATATGAATAGCAAAACATTCCAGAATGCCAGCGGCCATAATAATTTCCTAAGCTTACTGCACGCCAATATTAAACATCCAAGCAGCAACAGGGATATCTGAGTGGACAGCAGAACTGTTGCATTGAAAAGCAGTTTTTCAACTACAGGAGCAGTTCAGTGTTCCAAATCAATGGGGTTATATTGCACTAAACTTTGTCACCAGTGCATTACTATAATATTAAAAACGATGGTACAATATGATCCCCTCTCAAAACATAAAGAGCATCTTCAAAGACGTTTGGTGTATAGCAGCTCCTGCAAGAGTCCCAGGACTGTACGCATGGATTGCCAGTTTGCACTTGGCACACTCGCTGTAAGAGAGTTTTGCCAAATCAGTCTTCTGTAAGAGCTTAAGGAACAACCAGCCAGTTATTCACATACATAAATATTTTGACAGTTTGTGGAATACAGCAGACAACTATTTTAAATCCAGAAACCTACATACAAAATTACCGTACACACACACACACCCCCCCTAAACAGATAATGCAACAGTGCACCAAAACCAACCCAAGTCAACAGCAGCCAGAATCGAGACGTGCTCTACTGCTCCTCTGACAGCAGGGAGGGAGATCAGGAGTGCATCCATTACTAATAAAAACCCACCAAAGGCAGGCAGCTGTATACAATGCTGTTATATACAATGCCACAGAATGCACACGAAGTTCCTCATCCATAGATTTAAGTTGGCAACCCTGTACCACACACGTGATATTTCATTTGGTTTCCACAAGATGTAACATTATGGCACATTGTCCAGAAAATTGAGATCATTAACTTTGGTGGAAAGAATATTTTTGGCTGCTATGCCTGAGCCTTTGGCACAAGGGCGATGGGAGGCTTTCCTGCATCGCCGTACAGAAACACCCAGTCACCCCCAAACACAGTGGATACGCTATTTCAAATGAACACAGCTAAGCCCTTCCAGGTGCCACACAATCTGCTCAATCCCCTGATCCCTTTCACACGGCCAACACCCCAAAATCCTTTGCCTAATCACTCTTACTTCTCACTGTGAGCACAAAACCCCACAGGATCATTAAAAACAGAAAGCACCTGCAATTAGAGGTCTGAACAATCTAAACCAAGTCTCAATTAGCATTCAGACTCAAATCATTTGGCAACCAGATCAGAAGAATCAATATGGCACAAAGAAACTATTTTAATTGGAGAGCTGAGATTCTTGGTCTTTCTCCCTGGCAGCCTCACCATCCCAGAACAAAACAAACATCCTCCCACCTTCCCACTGGGACGCCTGGTCCTGTTTCTCTGGAATAAAGAACACGCTGGGCCACTGCTGGACAGCTTTCTTTTGAGAATCCCAGGAGAGAGTATTTGCTCTGATTTTCTGTTCTCTGCTGTTGAAGCCAGATTCCATGTCCCACAGTTCAAGCCAGCAGCTCTGCAGATGCATTAGTCCGCCTGTCATAAACACTGTAACTAAACATCATTTGCTGTCTTAAATCATTTGTTGCTGGCTGGGGAAGATATCTTGCCACATCTCTGATCAGGAATTTAAGCAGAGACATACTACTGGCAATGAGGGCCAAAACCAAAAAAGTATTGTCCTTATTTGAACCTTTTTGAACTTTGCATTCAGTGTCTCCTGGAAAAAAAGTCACAGCTGGCTGGAAACACGGTGCTTTCCCCTCCGAACCATGTCTGATTTAGAACTTTAAAATCATGGAAGTGGAAACCTTCGGAAAGACAGGTTCTTTGGAATTTTAGGGTATTCTGGGAACATTTTCCCTGCTGTCAGGCATTTCATCTGATGAATCCTTCAAGGCAACCTAAGACATGACAAATGACAGATTATTTCAGTGGCAGTTGTTCCAGGTTCATCTTCTAAACCTTGTCTCCCAATGTGTTTGGTACCAGAGATGACTCGAGTGAAAACAAGAGACAATCCTTCTGATGGGAGTCTTAGGGTTCTCTCTTGTCTTCCTCGGGAGAATAATCTGACTGTAACTTCACACCGCCAACTTTGAAGTGGGAAATGGGCACCCATGGTCATTCTCCCACATTCAACAACATTTCGACTTTTAAAAAGTCATTAAGAATTGCCAACCTCCCATAAAACAATGCACCTGCACTTTAGCATTTCCTGCTACTGATCCTCAGAAACTTGGACAAATATAATTTGAAAAAAAAAAGATTACTTTGCCCTGACCTTGTTTCCAAACTTTACAGTTTAATTTTCAAAAATGCTTAAAAGCTATTGAATTATTTTGCCTAAGGACAACTTGATTTGTTACCATGTTACAGAAAAAATCCCTGCTCATAGCTAGTAGAAAATCCAATCCCATCTGCCCAGTTCTCGTTGCTGTAGTAATAAAGCCAAACAGGCATTAAAGGCTTTGCTGCAGTGGATGTGCCTGTCACAGGGTTCATATCTGGGATTTCTTTTATGTTTTTTATTTTCTTTTAATTGTTCTAGTTTCTTCTCTAAGTTTTAAAAAGAAAAAAAATACAATATTTTTCCCCAAACATCTTCACTTCATCTATTTAAAAATATCTAAGCCTTTTAATAGACTTTTAAAAATCTATGATGCAAAACACAACTGCAGAGGAGGTTTATTGGAATCACTGAATGAGTACAAGGAAAGGAAAGCTACACATCAGTGAATTCCTGAGCTTTCTTCTCTAAGAGAAAGCACTCAAACAACACACAAATACGTCCTGAGCTGGCTTGTATTAAGTTACTGATAATCTCTGAATGACATTCTTCAGAAGAAATAATCAGTTTCATCAGAAATTTCCAGATAAAAAGGTAATTCATACTAAAATAATGATTTACCTGTTTTTATATTTTATCCCTCAGTGAGAAAACAATCAATAGAACTGTGAAGTTCAATATCTTAGTTATTTAAGGAAATAGCTTTGACTCAAATTTGTCTTAAATCCCTCTGCTATTAAGAACAGTAAATTAATGGCAGCCAGATTAGCAGGGGTATATTTGGCAATAGAATATTTATAGTGGGAACTTGGATGCACAGTACATACGTGCAAGAACCTTTGAATCGCTGCTGAACAGTTATTGTTTCCATCCACTTATTTTCATGTCAGACTAACATTTCCAGTAGATTTTTACAGGCTTAACTTCTGCTAAAGGTAAATTTCCTCGAGGCTGGAGTAATATCCCTGTATGCTGTCCTACTGTTTAATAACAATGCTCCCTACAACTTCAAAACACGTCTAAACACTACAGTAAAGCAAAGCTTCCGAAAATGTAAACTTGCTAGAGAAACAATCTTCACAAAAGACACCTAGGTCAAAGTAGTGTGTGAAACACTGAGCTTGAATCGAGACCACCGCAGTCTGTGTGCTGTACACTGAGCAGAGGGAACGCACCTGGGGGTACGCTGCTCCAGCCTCAGCCCGGGCGTGTGAGCTAACGCAGCAGACATCAGCAGCTTGGGCCTGACCTGCTGTGCCTTCAGCACGCACGGTGCATCCGTGGGGGTCACCGCCAAACAGACCAGGGTAATAAACAGGGTTAAACTCAAATCTGGCAGAAAAGCATGAAACATCACCATTTTCCTAATCGTATGCCGAACTGCTAAGGAATATACAATGGTGAAAAAGCACATGGAGTCGGTGTTGTACAGCCCTGCACCTGCAAACACAGGCAGAGCCGCTGCACCCAGCTCTGGGGTCCCCAGCACAGGACAGACACGGAGCTGCTGGAGCGGGGCCAGAGGAGCCACAGAGATGGTCCGAGGCTGGAGCAGCTCCCGGGCCAGGGCA
>NW_010106130.1:25482-29434 GCF_000699245.1 Pterocles gutturalis | reverse complement strand
GCAACCTGGGCTGGTGGGAGGTGTCCCTGCCCATGGCAGGGGGTGGCACTGGATGGGCTTTAAGGCCTCTTCCAACCCAAACCATTCTATGGTTCTGTGGTTCCTTCAGTCTGTGGAATTTCACCCACACAGCTACTCAGACCTACACAGCATCAGAGTCAGGAATACAGCCATGACATACCTACTTACATAAACGTGCCTTAGTACATATGTAGAAATTTAAAACATTGCCTACAAATCTCTGTTTCTTTAATTTTGCTCTACTTTTGCATTTTTAATTAATATTTTGTTCTAAGTACAAGCACTCTACCATACAATAAAAAAAAAAAAAAAAAAAGAAATCAGTGTAGTAGTCACTGTTAAAGCAAACCATCCATGCCTCTCCATAAGTCTGGCTATGGGCAACGTGGCATTATCAGTTTTTGGCAAAGCTTTCCTAATTTTTGAAAGATCCTGACACGAACAATGGTGTTGGGACATGCAATAGTGTTGGGAATAGTATAGCACGAGGAAAACCTAAACGTGAGAAATTTGAATGCCACGTGAATGTTATATTTATTCTAATTGTAAGTTTAAAGTACAAACTTCAAACCAAACTAGTAAGAAAACATCCAAGCTTTCAGGAGAACATCCCAAGAAGCATACAAAATGCACAGGGGTGAAGAATTCAAGACTGCCTTTTATGAAGAACCAGCTTCGTGGGCAAGAGAAGAGCAGTGGATGCTGCTTGCCTGGACTTCAGCAAGGCTTCTGACACACTCTCATAGCTAAACTCACGAGATATGGTTTGAATAAGTGGACAGTAAGGGTGGGGGGAAAACTGGCTGGACCACCATGATTCGAGTGTTTTGAGGACTGGGATGAAGCCCAGCCAGCAGCTAAATGCTAGGAGTGTTTCTCAGAGGTTTTTAGTGTTTAACATGTTTATTACTGACCTTGACTACAGTACAGAGTGCACCGTCAGTAGGTGTGCAGATGATACCAGGTGAAGGGAAGCAGGTGACGTGCTCGAGGGCAGGGCTTCCATCCAAAGGGTCCTCAACAGGCTGACAGAAACCTCCCGACAGAAAAATGGGACAGCAGCATACTCTTGTGGCAAAAAGACAATTGCACCCAGGATCCATTGCCCAGACAGTGGCCAGCAGGGCAAAGGAAGTGATTATTCTCCTCTGTTCACCATCTGTGAGACCACATCTGGAGTGCTTAGTCTAGTTTGGGGCCCCCAGAACACGAAATATCTCAGAATGGATCAAGTCCAGCAGAGACGGCCAAAACTGTCCCAGGGCTGGAGCACAGGGACGTACAAGGGAAGACAAGGGAACTCTGGTCAGTCTTAAAAAGAGAGATCTCATTACCATCTTTATCCAGCGTAAGAGCAGAGGGATGACAGAGCCAGGCTTCCCGGAGGCATGCTGAGGCCAGAGTTAATGGGTACAACATGAAACAAGGGCAATTCTTATTAGGTGTTAGGAGAAATTTTTCACCATGAGGGTGATCAAACACTGAACCAGGGGCCCGGAGAAGCTGGGGGACTCCAGCCCTGGAGATCTTGAAGGCTTGACTTGTCAAGGCCCCTGCCACCTGGGCCCTGGGTTGGACCAGAGAGCTCCACACACCCAGACGGAACTGCTCTGTGGTGATAGTGATGGCCCTCAAAGCAGCATTCACTAACAGAAACAGCTCAGAACAGAGGTATTATATTTTAAAAAAATATTTTATACAGAAAAGTTATTTGGTCTGATTTACTGTATAATTACACCCATTTTTCTCTGCATGTGTTTTCAGAAAGTCAGGGATGACTTAAGAAAATATGAATAAAACTTGCATACATTTTGTCAGTGCTGACAAAACAGATTAAGACACATTGCATCTTTGCTTTTCGTGAAACAATTATGGTGAAGCTTTGATGTCCTTTAACCTTGACAATGTGGTTTAGATGTAAGAAAGAGACCAACAGCCACTGAAGTGTAAAAACTGTGTCAGTGCCGATTACAGCTTCTGCCTCGTCAACCTTGCCAGACATGGTCAGAGTTACTGCAGGTACCTTGTTCTTCCCTAGAAGAACTCAGCAGGGTGGAGTGACGTACCATGTTGTAACCTCTCACATTCGGTGGAGTCATTAGAAGGTGTTTTCAGCGTGCCAGGGACAGCCAATTACGAGTTCTCCTCTAACTGATGAGAAAGTTCAGTGTCTCCACCTATGACTGGTTAAGACAGACCAGAGAAAGCTGGCTGGAAATCAATCCAGACAATGCCTGAAACTTTGAGCTGGGAGAGCTGAATGAGATAACAGGCAGTCCCAGTCCTGTGGCTGCGAGAGCATTACCTGCAACATACCACCATTAGGCTGACATTTGGCTGTTATAGAAATAGCAAAATCCAAGAGTTTATCGCTTGTTGTCAATTCATAGTTGGATTCCTTCCTTCCTGATGCAGATCTTCCCGCATTTTCCAAGACTGCTTGCAGACTCTGCAGCTCTGCGACATGCTGTACGCAGGACTGCTCTGAAGCACTCGTGGAGAGAGCTCGTGTGCTACCGTGGCACACATCAGCATGATTTCTGAGCAGAGCGCAACACAGAACGCAGCACCACGCACCCTGCCTGTGCCGGACAGCCACCATCAGAGCTAAGCACAGTGTGCAGTGATGGCTGCGATGTAAAAAGTCACAGTTCTGGGTCCTGCCTGCTGAAGGGATGTCCTCTCTGTGCAATACACAGTAGAGAGCAGAGCTGGGTGAGCTGGGCTGTCTCGTTCCCGTGAGGGACAGTAGGCAGACCTATCTCTGGAAAGGTTCTGCGACAGCTTGCTTCTGAAACCAAGCGGTTGATACCGTTTTGCTTATGATTTTTGGCACGCACTTTGGCAGGGCTTGAAGGAGAAGACCGAAGACTCACTTGATGACTAACGAATTTGCTCTGTAAATTATTTTAAGGGCGCCAGATGTTGGTTAAGCATCTACAACTTTGAAGATGCTTGGGAACCTGAACAGACTGCTGGTATCAATACACTTCCACAAAAGGAACTTAAGTCACAAATCCTTCCAGTGCCCGAGTTGGTGGTGAGGAGGAAATTCCTCAATACGAAGCACAATTCTATATTTTTAACCATTCCCTTGCCTCCTGACTTCCTTCAGCTCTCTATACCTGAACTCTCCGCAAAGTCTCTTCTCTCTGTGGCAGGTATGTACTTTACCCTCGCCTGGGAGCATAGACTCTGAAAGAAGTCAAGAACACCGTTGTTCTGTGACAAAAGTGGAGAAGCTTATCTCAGCTCTGAAAGTCTATTTACAGCCTGCCATTAATACACTTTACTAGCAAGGAGTACAACTACAATGTCTCTTTTCTCTTCCTCGATTAGTCTAGTTATTCAGGAAACTCTGGCAGCTTAGCAACAGATTCTGACGACCTAGAAAACATCAACATGCTAAAAAGCAATGTGTGTGAAACATAGAAGAGCTAAACTGGGGGAAGAAACAATGTGGTGAACAACTGAAGTCTTCAGGTACTGTCAACGGATCCATGTCTACACACACAGTCTTGTATGTGCCTTCCACTAGAAAGGCATACCTCCTGCCCAGAACTGTTAGTAAACAAAATTCTCATCTCCCAAAGGGTTTCCATCCATGTTTGTTTGACTGCCCTCCTCTTATCCTTTCATTCTTAGGAGCAATTTGGTTTTTAATTAAAGCTTTCACAGAAAACAAACCAAAAAGCCTCAAAACACAACCACCTTTTAAAACATCCAGCACATTCCTGCATCATTTCATGGGATGCATTTGATGTACACATGATACAAAATTATTTCCAATTCCTATTACACCCTGCAAGAGTTTTAATATCCCTCTTGATGACTTTGCTCCATGATAGATACAGTTCTTGTAATTAATGTATTTTTGTAAAAAATTGATACTTTGATCCATTAAAGAATGATTTATGGGTGGGGTTTTTTC
>NW_010106130.1:744-25451 GCF_000699245.1 Pterocles gutturalis | reverse complement strand
GTAGGGAATACTAACTTTTTAAACAACTTCCATGGAAAAGATTAAGAATTACAGAATACCAGTGGGAGACACTTTGAAAGAAAATTAAATACCCATTATTAATTTCACAGTGCCTAACTTAGCCCAACACAACCACTTCCCACATGTTGTTTCAGCTGACCAGACAGAACTAGAACTCTCATTATTTTTTAAATATTCTAATTATGCATCAAATACTTGTGCACGTTTCCAGGCAGCCAGACGTAAACACCTTACCTGTTCATGTCTCAGCAGTTCTATCATTTCCATAACACTGATAAAATTGTAACAACGATCTGAGTGTTCGACCATAAATGTAGGAAAAGGACGGTTCTGCCAAATCCTCCATTCAGACAAGGAAAGTTTGTGAGTTGCCTCCTCTTCATGCTTCTGCAGTTTGAAATGAAGATTGACAAGGAGATTTATTCAATAAATTGTTTAGCAAACCTAACGTTCACTTCTCTGTCAGAGACAACAGTCTGAATGCAGAGAAATATCTGAACATTATCACAAAGGTTTAAGTCTGGTCTGAAGTAAAAGAATTCGGTGCTTTGTGTTGTCACGGCTTTTCATGTTTTAAGTGGTGAAATGACACAAAAGCTCCATTTTTTTTCTCCGAATCAGAAAAGAGCTTGTAAAACTTGGGGTTTTCTTTCAATAACACTTTTACAAACAAGCAAATGAAAAAGCGTGGATACACCACCATCACGAATGCAGCATCCTACATGGAATTCTTTGAAACAGGAACAGAACTTAAGGATACAGAGACTTTTTAATGTCTTTTTAACTTACAGACCTAACCTCAAAGACCCATTTCAAACATCCAATTCCTAAATTCTTAACCTCTAAACCTACAAATAATTCTCAAAATTGCATTTTTAATATAGACCTCCTTCAAATTCACTGTTAACTTTGTTAACTTAGGGTATCCTTTAGGCCTCATGCCAAAGGAAACGTTACATCTAGGTTAAACTCACTGATGTGTCTTCCAGGTTTTCTAAGGTTTCAAAGTGAATTTGAGGCAATACCGGTTCCTTTACTCCATCACTTTCCTTAATCCTGTAAAGTCTGTCCCATATTTCAAATTCTTCAGGTGACAGAGACCAATTCTCATGAGAGTGTATTTGCTTTTGTCCTATGGGGGGAAAACAATAACAGGAAAATGTTACCTCCTTTAAGAAAAAGGATACACAGAATAAAAAGAACTTTGTACGATACCACTCAAAAGAAACAATACCTTCTCTGTGCCACGAGCAAAACCAGATATAGAGAATCTGATGTCAGAAACTAGTATCAAAACAGTGTCGTATGTATTATAGTTATGGATTATAACATATACATATATATATATTAAATTATTGTTTAGGGGGAAAGCATCATAAGAACAAAGATATATATAGACAGATACAAATAGAGATACAGGCATATCAAACACCTATACACCCTGAAGACAGTATAGCAAACAGGGAAAGCATATGGCTTGAATTTCTAAACATTTGCTTCGGAGACCTTGGGGAACAAAATGCAAATAAGTAAAAGCTTTTTTTTTTTCCTCTCTCCCCTCCCTTTTTTTTTTTTTTTTCTAAAGTTACTCTTTAAATAAAGACATGAATTTGTTATGACAAAGTATTTGTTAGCAAATTTTTGAATTTATTTCCTCTGTTAAGGACATGCAGATGAATAAGAGGACAAAAACAAAAGTGCTATGAAAATTGCTGAGGAGCAGGGAAAGCAAAAAAGAGGCTCATGAGTTTTGTTCAGACTCATAACTGCAAGTGGGAAGTATAGGGCACCTGTGAGCACCAACGCTAGATAAAAACAAAATAAGTGCTCATATGGCAGCTTACTGAGCACAAGGCCCTGGTGCTGCTTGGCTCTGAGCGAGTACATTGCAGCGATGAAGAGGAAATGAAGTCATTTTTGGCAATCTGAGAGCAAGCCTAGATACCACCGCTATCCAAAAAAAAATTCCAAATCCATCACAACAGCCATCAGTGAGAATAGCAAAGGAACATCCAAAGAGTCGGTGTTAAGAGCATATTACGAATGTAATTACTTTCAGCCCAGATGTATGAGGCTTGGAGAAAAACAATTAGTTAATTTGACAATCACTCTGCAGACAGGATTTGGGGCGAATCTGCAGCCAACACCCTATTCTGAATGAAAACCATGTCAGAGGAATCAGCCTGCACTTCTCAATAGATGGATGGTGTGACAATGGTTATTAGAGACTCAAAACCAGAACCCTGACACTTGAGTCCTAGGTTCAAGTCCTGCTCAGAAGAAGTCTTTGACAGCTGGAAAAAATGTACCAACACTGAAGTTTTTTAAGGCCATTGTTAAAAAAACCCAGAAGATCAAGATTGCTACTAAAACATTTTTGACCCAAGTCTAGAAGGACCCAGCAGAGGAAGAAAAAAGAGAGAACTGAAAGAAAATGAAGAACATTTCTCAGAAAAGCATCTCTCAACCTTTCCTGTTGTTTATAAGAACAGTTAAGTATTAGGTCTGCTCCAGCAGTTAATATCCCGCACCCACACACCAAGACAGAATAAGTCAATCCTGGATTAGCATGGACTTCTGGACAGCGTTGCCTGGACAAGGTACAAAGGCCAGAAAGAGTCCTCAGTTGTAACCAAAACCTAACGCCCTTGGTCACTCCAAACTGACTCCTCTGCCTCACCTAAGACTTGTCTTCATAACCAAGAAGCAAAGAGACGGCCTACCAAGGAACCAAGAACGCATTTTCAAACAGCAAGTTGTTAGACGGGAAACAGTGGGCACCAGAGAAAGACCTTGTAGGCCAGCATATAAGTACAACGTCGGACCTAAGGGCTAGCAAAAACAAACCAAAAATAAACCCACCTTCTATTTTCACTGTTCACAAACTCCTAATTCACTCTTAACAGAAGGAAAAAGAGCTTTCAGGGAGAGTTCTGTAGAGCACTCTGAAAGAATAGCTTGCTAAAACACAGGCAAGCTGCCCAGGGAGACAGGCACGGGTTTGCACCGACGAGGAATCCCTACAGCTGAGCACAGCACTATCAGCTCTGCACGTTATGAAGTGCTTCATTTTTACACAAAGCCACGAGTCAGACATTACTAAAATTCACTGTGTGGATGAAGAAGAGTTCCCAAAACTAAAAAGCAAACTACTTAAGAGCCAAAGAAATTTTAAAAAATACATTGACTAGATTAACAGACATAAATAATGAACAGTAGCATGGACACTAGTAAAGTTCAATGTACAGCTTTGACCACTGTGGCTAATATTAGAGCACAGGTAGGAAGCTGACATGCTGGTGGACAGATTCACTGAGGGAATATAAAATACCATGAGACACGCACATCTCATTAATATCCTACAGATAAGCTCTAGCTTTTTACAGGATTTCATAGACAGCTAAGCTGTACACTATTGAGCAACTGCGAAGTACCAGGAACTCTTACCTCTCACAGAAGAAATTTCCCCATCCTAATAAAAAAAGTGATTAGGCTGTTTGGATCCATGGTTGAGAAATACCCTGTCCTGTTGAATTTAGCAATTGGCAACGGTGTCTCCCCTTCATGTGAAGTTTGAGCACATGCTCACGTTAAGGGTAATTATCTTCAAGAACATTTTCTGAGTTACAGATGCAACATACTACCACAAACAGACCTACCCTAAAATAATTAATGTTATTTTCCATATTTTTCTCCAGAACCAAAATATTTTCCTTTCCCTTGAACTGGGAGGAGAGCAAGAAATAGCCTGGAGGGAGAGAAAGTAGATTTAGCCTGTAGCTAGCAGGGAATCTGTCAGTTCTCAGAGAAAAAACTCTGCTTAAGGACAAGAAAGAAGGAACTGGAAGCACCATGCTGAGCAGGACAGCACAGCCAGAGCCATGATACCTCAAATCTGTTGTTGTAAACTGTCCTTCTCAGTATGAAGAAAGCTGCTGGTGCAAAAGAAACTTTCACCTGTCCTCAGGTTCTGCTGGTTTACCTAAGAAATTACAGCTGCAGAATAATCTTCCTTTACTAGAAGCGTGTGAATGTGGGAGAGGGAAGTGGTCAGGGAAGAAGGACGGGTAAAGCAATGACCACAATATTGCTGCTGAGGCCACTTTGGCCAGAAAAAAAAAAAAAAAATCGATATTCACGCTCCCATACACAGCACAAGCAGCTTGTTTGGGGCAGGCATGGCTACAGAAGAAGATGCAATTGGTATTTTGGAGAAGCCATGTCACAGGCTGAAAAAGATAATTCAAAATAAGGTGTAGCCGAAATAAATTTTAAAAAACCCACCACCTTATGAGGAAAGTTTTGTGTAGCTGTCATCCTGAAAACAATGAAAGGTGTAACGCAAGAAAGGCAAAGGTAAAACACTCTTTAAAGAAATAAAATAAAATATGTATACACACAAGAAGCGGGCAGGCGACTTAACTTTCAGAAGCAAAAGGCCAGGCATTGTCTGAATCAGAGGAAGCCAGTTCTCTACTGCAAAAAGCAGGACAAGACAAAGCTGGTACAAGGCACATGGGAAGTGTTTTATTCCTTCCTACCACACGGGTATTGTCAGGACTAGAAATCCCAGTTTAAGGAGCTGCATAAACACATCCTGGTTTTTTTTTTGGTTTTTTTGGTTTTTTTTTTTTCCCCCAAAGAAAATAAACATTGAAACCAGCAGCCTTCTGCAGTATTTATATTGTTTTCCAGCAACCACTCGAGAAGGTAATGTGCGTTATTATGCATGTTTAATTCAAATAGGAGATGAACTCAGAAAATTTATCAGCGATCCAAAGGCCTTGTCACAACCATATTAAAAGGCATGGGCAACTGGAAAGGCATCAAAAAACTGCGAAGGTCTAAAGACTGGAGAAGACTTTGGTATATTTTAAAAGAAGACAGTAAAGGAAGATTGCATCATTAAGACAAAACCAGCAATTAAAGAAATAATGTGAAATTGTAAAATGAAACAGAAAACGCAGCTATAGACAACTCCAAATGGATACAATCTGAAAAGGGAGTAGAGTAATTGTGAAGAAGCAGGAAAAGAAGAAATTAACAAAATGAGATTTCATAATACAAATGCAATGCAAAAAGGGAAACAAAAGAAATTACTGATAGCTTAAAAAGACATTCAGCTACTATGAACAACAAGACATGGGAAGAGCACATTTTCATACATGTTAGCTCTTTTTTCCATGCCTATTGTGGTTTCAGACCTCTCACAGAGTGGAGAGATTGGCACAGAACTTCCCAAGAGAATAACGTTAGAGATGATTATCCAGATCTTTCAGCACTTTCAGCTTTTCAAATATCTTGTGCATTATTGTCATTTTACAACATAAAAAAAGATGAGCACAGAAGACATGAGCTGTCTCCAAAGACATCTGTTCAGAGATTTTTCCTCCAATGAGTCCAAGCCATTTTAAGCACAAAACTATTCTTTCTGAAATGCTTTTTCATTTTACTGCACTTACTGATATGATTTTAGCAAACTCTTAAATAAAAAAAGAAAAAAAAAAAAACAACAAACCACAACCAGCCAACAAGGGGGAAAAAAAAAAAAAACAGAGAGAAAAGAATCTCAAATTAGAAAAAACAATATAAGAGGACTGGTAAGTAATGGCATTTTTGCAGTAGGTTTTGAAGAAAAGCTCATACAACTGAACACAACTGAAGAACACACTGGGGTTCTGTTCACACAGATGGGGCAAGACAAGAATAATGTGTCCTTCTGGTACTGGCAAACACATAAAATTTATGAGAGAGGTTTTGCAGTGGAAGGATAGTGTAAAACTAATAGAAATTGAATCAAATTAAGAAGAACGGGAAATATTTAACTTTGACTAGAAAAGAAGGAGAATGCCTGGAAGTACTACGATACTTCTGCCTATGACACTTCAATTTCTGTGCACATGTACTCTTCCATGGACAAACCTGAAGATCAGCTGAACTTCAAGAACAAACGAAAAGTGAAAGAGCATAACAAGAATATATACAGTTTATTCATTACTGCTTTTTCTATTTGCTAATGTGGAAGGTGGCATTGAAATAAGGAGAGGAGAAAATGCAAAAATTAAAGACCTTTCCCTTCTTTTTGAGATTTATCTTTAATATCATAAAAATCAGAAACAGACAGTTCCTTCATGCAGTAGTGAAGGGGACATCAACGCATGAAGCTGGTGCTCAATAATTTGCACTCCTGAAACACTTCTTTGCAAGCTGGGCAGTCAATCATGTTCATCTTTGGCAACTAATAGACCTCCAAGTGCCCTAGGTTAGCAGCCGCCACAAGTGAAGAACATATTTCACACAAAAGGAACCTGGTAATTACAGCGTTCGAAGTGTGCAGGAAATCTTTTCAGCATAATATCTTCTTTATGCACTTACTGATTCTCATTTCTCTTTTCTAGGCCAGACCTGCAAACATTCTAAAATGATTATTTTAATTCCATGTTTTGCTCTGCTTATCTTCTTGCAAGCTGAGTCTGTTTATTCCATCCTTGGTTTCCCCGCTGGCCCCCACCGGGGTTGTGCACAAAGCCCAGATAAGCACACTTTCCAGCAGGCTCCAGAGGCACAGCGGAAAGCATCACGAGCAGGAGCACCACCAGAACCGTGCCACAGCTGTGTCTGCAGCACATGTGTACTCAGAAAGAGTCTGGGCTGAGGATGGCATGTACAGATTCGATTTATCGATACTGATCCTTTGCCATCACATTTCTACCCTGCGAAATGGGAGAGAGCATGAACTCTTTTGGAGGCCAAAGCGGAAACTGGTTATTTTTTTTCTACATGATTCCGTACCTTGCTTCCCCTTTCTGCGTTCAGCCTTTTGTTTGCCCTGGATGCTGTTTGAAAAGTGACCAGATGTAGATTTTGAGAAGAACATTTCTGATCAGAAGCATTTAAAAACCACTAACTCTAAAGTCTAACTACTCAGATACTGAAATATGAAGCTTCCCAAGTCTTTTAGGAGTTTCTTGTTTACGGCAGTTGCTATTGGCCTTTACAGAAAGCACTTAACCAAGGAGATCAAGCATGACGGTTTCCAAGTATTTACAAAACTCACCTCTTTCTTCCTATCTTATAATTTTGTTCTATTTACTGAGCATTTCAGTGCCACATAACTGCATCAGCTAAAGAGACATTTCTCTTTTTAGATTCATTTTTCTCCACGGGTGTGTACAATTCATAAATATCTTATCATTGATTTCTCCTTTTCCCCTCGTCAAAATCCTTTAGTTTTCAAGCATTTCTGTCTTATTGTCATTTACAAAGGTGTAAGAGATCCGTTTCTCATATTAATGAAAACATTAAGCCTAACTGTTAAAGCCCAAAACCAGATTTGGTCTAGAACTACCACTAAACATTTACGTGACAATTATGCCACCTGACATAGGTACACCAGAAGTCTTCAGAAGACATCATGAACATTTGCTGCTTCTGTTCACAGCTGGAGTTTCGGACCTTACCTCCATGACAAGTTCTATGGAGAAAAATGAAGCAAATATCTAATTTGAAGTATGGACATTTAAGGGTGGAACTGTGATTTAAGGATGTTACAAGAAAATGATGAGGCATCAAAGCAGCAGTCAGCACAGTATCACAGTCAAAGGGCTACAGCTGACAGAAATTACACTTTTGCCGGAGACCCGAAACTCACGTGAGCACACAGGTTGATAATGCTGTAATATAACAACATGAGATAGCAGCTTACGCAGTACTTAGAAAAACACCATAATCCTCTTACCAGTGACACAGGAAAAGAGAGCAGATCTATGCTGGAGGGAACCAGACCTTCTCTCTTTGGAAAGCGTTCTTGAATTGCTTGGTTCATATTTTTCAGCAGTAATAAACATTTTATGCAACTTTGGATTGATGCCTTCTGGAATCATACGTGGACTATGCTGGTAAAAATGAAGCATTTTGTTTCCTGAAATAGCTTTGTGGATGCTCCTTTTGTTAGACTGGCTTTGATTGTAAGTCTGTAAAGGAGAAGACAAATCATGTTCTTAGATTGTTTTTTCACACAACTTGGATCAAAAGTAAAATACCTGAGTGTCTGTGAGGTTACTCATGAATTTATGTTCCATCATCGAGATATTTTTTTTTCTTTTCTTTCCCAAACACAACTATAACAAAATAGATGCAAAGCCCTGAGAGCCAATCACATACCCCCTTCTGTGAATCTTGTCTGTTAGGCGAACACAACTGCTTGTTCACGTTCTTGCAGTATGCCTCCACATTATGGTAACCAAGGAAGAGAGAGGAAAGGAACCGAAGGACATAGATGAAAGCAACAAAGCAACAAGGTTGTGCTGAAAATCTGGTGCTAAATACATTAAAGAATAGCTACTAAATTCTTCTGGTTTTGTTTTCTTTTTTTAAGAGCTTCCATACTAAAATATCCAAGTCAAATTAAATTTGGATTATCACCATTTTGTGCCTAGGCAAAACATTCAAAGTAAAATGTAACAAAAAGCAGGGAGAACCAAAGAACAGCGATTGTTCTTTGAGTTACAAACAATACAAAATATCAAACAATGTACAGCTTTTTCACTCTGTAAAGAGATCAGAAGCAGGCACTTGAGAGAAAGAGAAACACAGCCCTTGCCTAGGGGAATTTACAATCTGCAATAGATACAGGGATGATGTAAATGAGATTACAACAGAAACAAAAAAGGAGGTCAAACAAAAAAAAAGGTCCAAATTATTTGTTAATGTCATTTATGCTCCAAGTCCTTTTAATTACACTCCATTCTTATTGTGCAAGAGGGAAACCAAAACAATGATGGAGAAACTAAGGAAAGAAAGTGGTCCCCTCTCTTAACATTTCTTGTCCTAATACTCTTCTGGGAGTCTCTGTTACAGGTCACCGCTGGAGACAGCACACCCAGCTAAGCAGACTAAGAGCTCTGAGTACGGCAGTATGGCAGCTACGTTCTTTGGAGAGACATGATCTTTGGAAACTAGCATTAGAGGAGATGGACACAAAAAGATGCTCTCCGAATAAAACTGGAAGAGGTTAACAGCTAGCTCAAACAAACTGTCCCTCAGGCGTTCCAATAAATATCTTCTAATCCCAGAACAGGTAAAAAAGTCTTTTTATGGAAAAAAGGTTGTATGACCAAACCCATTGCTTAACAGAATTGTTACTCTGCTCTTACTGAGACAGTATGTTTCCCTGTGTTTCACAGAGGGGGTCTGCTCGGCCTGACGGGAGCTGCGAGGCTGGGAGCTCCCTGGTGCCCTTCTCTTTGGACCGGTGTCAATCTGCAGCCAGCAGATCCCTGCCAGGCTGACCCACATGCAGCTGAGCTGTATCAAGATGTTAAAACACCAAACTCAAACCACAGCACAACTCAGAATATGGCCAAACTGGAAAGGCAGAAGATTCATAAGTTGGCTGAGACGCAGTGTGCTTCCACGGGGGACAGCTGAACCAGGCAGGGACGTGCCAGGGGAGGGGAGGGGAGGACCTGTAACTTTTCTGTAACAGAAATTCCTGACAAATGTCAAACTTCCAGACTTGCATTTTCCAATTTTTCCCAATAAAATTTATTCAAAAGCTTTATAATTGACTTGAAGTGGTTTGATTTTTTTTAAAAACCAAAACCTATGAATTAATATGAGACCATTAATTACTTAGCTGCAAGTTATGTGATGAAGAAGAATCTCCACCTTAACAGCTCTGGAAGGAGATTAAAAAAAAAAAAAAAAACAAACACACACCAACAAAAAAACCAACCAAACAACCAAACAACCCACAAATCAAACCAAAACAAAACCCTGAGCAAAACCAACCAAACAAAGCCAATATCGTTCAGCAATTAAATTTTAAAATTTATTTAATGATCTCAAAAAAACCTATCTATAATTACTATCCTACCTGGGATACCTGGGAGAAGGTTCTGCATCAAAGATTTCTGAGAAAATCTGAAGAACTCAGTAATCCAACTGCTTAAGTGAAAACCCCAAGGACTTTAAGGGACCATTTTAATATCCCATTACAGGGCAGAGCTTTCAGTGGTAATCACTCTTCATAAGCAGCAAGAGAAAATATCTATTTACAAATGCCATTCACTTTTATAATTTTTCACTCTCATCCTGTCAAGGCAGGTTTTTGTTCCTCAGGCAGGATTCTTTGGACCCTCATTTAGAATTAAATCCCTGTTACCTACAAATTTAAACCAGAGGCACAACATTGGTTGGAATAAATGAAATAATAGCAAGACTCTGAAATTTTAGGTTTACAATTAGCTTACACAGATCTCAGACTTGTCTATCATGAAACCTGATCAGACTCAGAACAAAACTCACAAGTAAAAAAACCATCAAAGAACAAAATCAATTTGCAGCCAGAACGGTGAGGTGCACCCTGGAAGTGCCTTGCGTTCAAACAGGGGTTGCATGATGAAACTGTAAAGATGCAGTTCCATATTACTCTGCAACCCATCTCCCCAAGGAGTGATGTCAACCGGGACTGCCTTGCCTCCTCCAACCTAACCCCTGCCCTGCCACCTTCTTCAGATCAGACCTCGAGATGGTGCGGCTGCGGGATGAAGCTGGGCAGCGTGCTGGCACAGCTGGAGATCTGTCTCCCTGGCTCACAACTCGCTGCTTCAGTTGCCACTGGTACGTTAGCTTCCCAAGGGGCAGCCTGCGCTCAGAGACGATTAATTATACTCCGAGTTGAGTGCTGAGGTTCAGGAATTTAGCAAAAGTAGATTTCCACTTAAGCTGATCTCTTCAGACCGCACACGTAAGTCTGCTACCACTAAGTACTTGCTGAAGGAGCAGTGTCGTCAGCGATTCAGAGCGAGACGCTTCCAGTCCTCCTGCTCTCGAGCTTCACCCCTATCTCTTCCACACATTGTTCTGTGCCCTTGGCAAAACCCTTGTATTTTCTGAGTGTCAGATTATCATTTACAAAATAAGTGTTATTAAGAACAAAGGCTTGACGCCCTTCACATTGAGAAAGTGCACGTATTTTTAGAATATTGGGGGTTATTACGCTTTCCTGTAGGGGTGGTTAAAATGTTGCTAGGAGGGCTCAGGATTGCTGTGATTTTTAACAGACAGTATGTACTTTCCTGGAACAGACTAAACAAGTCACTTTGCTTTCCCAGCAAGAAGGAAGCTGCACACTCACACGTTCCTCCCGCCCTTCGGCGAGGATGACGACGATCCTGCCTTGCCGCCTGCGCCCAGTTCGGCCCATCCTCTGCACAAGGCGAATGGGACTTTTCTGAGCATCAAAGCAGATGATGAGATCAACTTCTCCGATGTCCAAGCCTTCTTCCCCAACGCAGGTAGAGACCAGAGTGTTATACCCACCTTCACGAAAGCGTTTGACCACCTGAGTAAATGATTAAAATTAGATTTAACAAGAGATCCAGAAAGCCCCTTATACACACCTTGTTGTTTCTCTAGGTTCAGACAGAATTTGAAAAAAACAATTTCTATTTTAAAACTACAAACCTTAGTCTTTCTGAATTTGTCAGCTAATACCTCGTGATCAAATGACATGCGCTAATGTATCAACAGAGATATATCAACCCTTCAATTCTAAAATAAAGGATAAAAAGCACATCTTATTCTGACTCTAACCATGGCATTCTTCTAAACTTGATCCTCCCAATTTTGCAATTAAATATTTTTTTTAACTTTGCTAGATCAAAATTTAAGGATGTATCTTATTTTTTCTACTTAAAAGAAAAAAACAATCCCCTAAGCAAGTATTTGAACATTGCCCTAGATTTTCAAATATTTAAAAATTAGAAGTTTTTAATATAATGTAAATATAGAAAATATTTCTACTTATACATTCTGTTCAGTGAGTATAATTTTGAATACTCTGAAAGCAATTGAACTATGTAGGAATTTACTAATGACACTTTAAATCTCGGTCACTGCCATACAATCAGTATCAATACTCATGTAGTTATTTACACTATTAATACTCTTTATTCCTATTTCCTAAAACAAGGCTCATCTTTTCTTTACCTCAAGTTGTTCCTTTTGTGTGAAGCCTTTCGTGTTCTTTCCTGTGGAGTGCCCAACAAATGTCATTACTCTAACAACCGGACTGAGCCGGGAAAGCATTTCTGCAATTTCTTGCACGCTATCTCGAAATGACGAGAAGATCATCACTCTGGTATCCACAGCGTCCACAGATGTGCCTTCAGTCATGGTCTGATCTGTTTAATTTTAAAAAATCAGAAAAGCACTTTTACGCATGATTTTAAAATAATTACCAATGAAAAAGTAAGGACAGGCTTCTTAGCAAGGCACCTTTGACCAAAACCACACTTCTGATGTTATACCATCACAGATTTTGTCTTCTGGGTACTCAGCTTACTTAGGTGAGTTCATTTGATTCTCCTCCTCTAACTTTATTCTGAACATTATTCTATATCTATTTTTAGCATATTCTCATTACTTTAATAGCAATAACACTCAGTAGCATCTGTCCCTGTATCGTAAAAAATTTAATACTGCTGCCATTACCTCCTCGACCTTATCCAAAACACACACAGAAAATTCAAGACATTAGCAGCCCATAATCAATCTGACCAGTAATCCACATACAGAAGATTAGCTGGGAGAAGCCTATTATGCTGAGCCAACATTTCTTAAGGGCTGGCCAGAATGTTAGCTTGCTCTCACCTGAATCGCTGGTAAGTGCATCTTGCACAGCAGGGGCAATAGCCGCATGGTCAGGAAGCTCACACTTCTCCTGGTTGATCACTAGCTAGAAACGGGTCTGTTTGCACAGGCAGCTGGGCACCAGTCCCACAAGTTCTCATATGAGAGGCTCCATTTCAAAGGGCGGAAACAAGAGCTGGGGTTGCTCCTGATACAGCTAATGACTTGGGCTATTAATGCTCTCCCTTTCCGTACCAAACGTAAGGCCTTTCAAGGAAAAGGCTTTGGGGAAGTAGTTATTCATTTTAAAAATTACACAGGCACGAACACAATGAATTATGATTCAGAGTAGCTCAGTAATGCAAAATCGGAAAAAAGCAGAGTTAAGTTCAGGGGCTTTGTTTGCTTCTGGTTTGTTTTTTTTTTTTTTTCTCCCTAGAGATACTACACACTTGCATGAGTTCCTGAAACAAATGCTGAATGGATTTTACACTGCTCACATAATGATTTAGGCTTTTATTTCAGAGCCTTCTGATGGAGCAAAGATACATGCGATTCTGTTTGGAATCTCAGTAAGTACTCAAGATTTTATTAACAGACTCATAACAAATTCTTGTATGGAGGAGGGAGAAATCAGGACACGGGTGTGTACTCTATTCAGGCAGAGTACAAAACCAGAACTTAGGGTGTAGCTACTTGTGTACACGGGAATTGAGCATTTCCTTGGAAGAAACAGGTAGTAAGGGTAGAAATACAGGTTTTGAGTTATTGCTCAAAAGATATCATCAGGGATGCCGTGACACAGGGAAAAATAAGGCAAATAAACAAATTCAGAGTGTCTCACTACACAAAGATTTCAGGTTGTTAAGTTTAACTACATACATCTAGAGAACTGTGTTCAGGACACTGCTTTGCATTCCCCATGGCCTTGCCTTGCATGCTAGTTATGCGGACAGAGGAGGTTACAGGGATCAGGAGCAAGGAAGGACAGCAAGAAAACCTAACCTACCTAGCTCAAGATATGACTAGATACGGATACGCTACCATAGCTCGCCAACTATGCTACAAAAGATTATTTTTTCTTTCTGCGCGGTTACAGTAATTTTGTATTTCTAACAGTAAAGATTTACAGTTCATGTACACAGACACAAAACCCATTAACGAAACATCTGCATATTAATTACTTGTTAGTAATGTTAAGAGTCTGACAACATTGCAAGGGAAAACGTATCTGATGAACCTTGCTATCAACAGAAGATGGAAGGGTATTGAATATGAAACTTAAAGTAACTCCAGTACAGAACACCAAATCTGAAAACAGAAGACAATAGCTTAGAAAGATGCTGTTACAGGAAACGAGACAGAGGCATGGAAGGAGTCAGTGAGGACACAGGGAAGTATGGATGGAAATGGGGAAGAAAAAAAAAATTAAAAGAAAGTAATTTGATTAAATGCATTTGGACATATTATAAATTAACCAAAACAGAAATGAGGAAACTTAAAGTTGCCTACTAGAAAGTAACAGTCATTTAATGTGTATTCTGAGAATCAAGCATCTAAGATAGGAAAACAAACAAAAACCAAAAAACAAACCACAGAAGAGAAGGTCAGAAATTATCAGAACTTCACAGAGCACAAGGATCTAAAAACACAAGGAAAAAAGTGAAGAAGTTGAAAAAAAGATTAGTGTTACTGACATCATCATTCCAAAAGTAACTGGATCAAGAAGCTGAAACCTCCTGAAACCAGAGACATCTGAATGATTCAGAATACGCTGCTTCATAATCTTGTCCTACTGTATCACACATATTTTTTTCCCTTTTGGTCAAGACAAAAAAGAACAAGAGACAGGATAAGGTAACTGAAGGTTTTAAACTTCAATTCAATGCCTGAGTTTGTTATTCTTAGCAACAGGCTGGATATCAGAACAAAATTTTATCCTTTGGCTCCATAAACACATCGCATCTAACTTTGCAGGAGGTAATGGTAGCACTGCCCTGAGAGATGGTTTCCAGAAGAAATTCTGTGACTGAAAATCGTGAGACATAGAAGCACTAGGAAGGAGTTTACTATCCCTGTTTTACTAAGCTGTTGGAACAACTTCTATCAAAATAATAAGGATAACATATAGAATGTTAAGAAATGTTATGCTATAGTTCTTCTAAAGAGGACTTTTCCACACAGAAGACATACAAATATACAGAACTATAAAGAAGCACTTCAACAAAGTAGGAAATAAATCAGTAGGATATTACTTGTTTTCATCCACAGGTCCAACTGTTCGGATACTTTTTCTTTGAGTTGTTGGTACTTACCAGAATGTCCCTTTTTCCAGGATTTGAAGTGTTCTATTACAATTTCCTCCAATTTCCTTAATTTTGGATGGCTGTAGATGAATTCCTTTTTATTTTCAAACACTGAAAAGGAAATAAAGCAATTCAAGATGTAAGTAAACCTGCAACAGATATGAAGGTTTGGTGAACTTCATTTCCTCCCATTATAATTCTCTGAATCACACATACAAATTCCTGACACTAGTACTAATTGCATTCACCTAAACAAATTAGTAAACTACTTACAGAAGCACATCTGTTAAACCCAGTTTTTAAGAAAGTCTTGTTACTTTTGTTAGTCACATTATAAAAGGTATACAGTCAAACACCCATATTATAACCTTCCATTTTAAATCAAATTAAAAACTTGAAACATAAAAGACTTGTTTGAAGGTAGCTAAAACTGCTGAGAGAAGATGGATAGACAGATAGATGGATAGAGAGATGGATATGAGTCTGGGGAAGACAAACGGGAATAAAGAATACCGGCCGAGTGTAGCACAACGAATAGCTTCCTGCATCTACCAATTATGTCAAGGTATTTACTTTTTCATTTAAACAGAAAGTAAATATTCTGTCCCTAAAAGGGAAATACTGACCTGTTTTACTCTTGTAAACATTTCCATTCACTGAAGCCAGAGATGTGTCTGAAAACATGTCTCTAAGCTTCTGGTATAGCTTCATGAAGTCCTCATTACGAGCAAGTTCATTCTTCGTACGGGTTAACACTTTGTAAAAAGTTATTAAAAAGCCTTAGTATTTACTCTCTGGAGTGAATATAATGTTTGCTATAAAAAAGACAAGCCTCCTCAGAAGCAGCAAGCTCCTTTCAAGAGCTAAAAGATACATGTTAGCTTTAGAAAATGTAATAAATACTATTTGGCATCAACATTTTTTCAGGGAAGATGCCACTGTAGAATTTAAACATAGAAGCATGAATTTAAACATGAAAAACATATGTATAGACAGAAACCTGGTCCTGCAGGTAAACGAAAAAGTTTCACATCATCTATTTAGCACTAGAAAAGCCATCCAATCCAGAAACGATGAGGGTGGCAAGATACTGGAACAGGGTGCCCAGAGAACTTGTGGACAGCCCAACCCTGGAGGGGTTCAAGGCCAGGCTGGATGAGGCTTTGGGCAACCTGGGCTGGTGGGAGATGTCCCTGCCCATGGCAGGGGGTGGGACTGGGTGGGCTTTAAGGTCCCTTCCAACCCAAACTGTTCTGTGATTCTGTGATCTATTAAACGTTACCAGTTACCCAAAGAGAAGGAAACCTAGACTAAAAGCTAAAAATAATTAGTTCCTTGAATTATTTTATGTCAATGTTGAAAAGAATTTTATTCTACTCAGGCTAGAAACCAAGCTTCCCAGAACACCAGTACAGGGTCCTATTTATTAGAACTATTTTCCATCAGTCATCTTTCAACAGCAGACAGGGATTTAAGGAATCTGAGAAACTAGGAAATAGATTAAATGCTCGCTGGTGCCTAGATCTAACAACTGCTCTATACCATTAGGAATGTATAAATCTACACGTGTGGAAGTAATAAATTGTAAAAATGTCAAAAGCATAAAATTAATGAGACATGAGCACATCCATACTGTAAGAATATATTCTACAGATATTCTATAATATGAAGCAAGAACTGTACGCTTTTGGTTCAGACGTAGGACCAAGCAGTCCTATTTTAATTAAGCAGTGCTGTAGGCAAAGTAGCTTTTGTAAATTACCCCACAGTTGCACAGCTAAGTGTAAACCAAGATGAAGCAAGAAACCCGAGAGCCACACCATGAGGCAATCTGAACAACTGGAACTTTCCTCTCCCACAACCAGTGTTGAAAAGAAACTTGCAGTTGGACTGACATTGCCATGTTAAAATTTGTTCTCTCAAAAAAGATGTCAGTACAAACCAGGTCTTCCAGATAGCGGTGACAACCCAACAGGTCTAAAAATGGCTGTGGAGAGTTGCAAGAGACTCACCATAGCCAGTGACAGAATTAGGAAAATAAACTGAGTCCAGAACAGAAAATATTATTGCATCACTGTATGAACTCATGCTGTACCCACATCCGAACAGTGTGCACAGTTCTTATCATCTCATTTGAGATAATAGAAGAGGTACAGAGAAAGACAATAACAACTTTCTATTTTGCCTAGTGAGCATTGAAGCACGGCTGGGACAGAAATTGTACAGTGACATGTCTAAATCTGTAATCTTCTGGCAGAGACAGTTAAAACTCACGCATATGTGAGTTCTGCCATAGGGGGAGGAATTGCTTTATGATTTCTCGGTGTAAATTGTTTAATGGCTATCCTCTCTCTCCCCAGAGACATTACTGCCACTTACCTTGAGTTCTGTTTGTGCCTTATCTTTTTCGGAACTGCTGCCACATAAACACATTTAGTTTCCCAAATACACTCTGTCTTTAACATTGTGCTAACATATTTCCAACAGGGATGAAGGTGAACAAAATATCAATTACATTTGCAACCCATTCTTATATAGGCTGTTTTGTGCAAAACTAGCCACACAGATGAGGGAAATTACATGAGGAGTGGAGACAAAAGGAAGGACATTTCTGAAGACATTTCACCTTTTGATCCATCCATAATCCCATAAAGGTAGATAAATAATGACCGTACTCCCATCTGCAGCAGCAGCTCATAACCATGATATAAACTGATACAAAGTGCAAAATCTCCTTCAATTATGCCTTGATGGATTCCCTGTGAAAACAAAACAGATTAATCATTAAATTGGAAAGCTGACAAGCAGCAGTTTTTTTTTTGACAAGAATAAGATGGATACCTGGGAAACAGAGCCAAAGCACAAACTAACGCACAGCGAGCAGTCTGTCTATCAAAACCTGCAGGAAACAGGTTACACAGCTCTTAATGAAGACAATCTATTTCCACCTCTAAAACAATCTCCAAAATACCTGTATTATCTTCCAAGATTACCTCATCGCTTTCTGATGCGGCAACACTCAAAATCTGACAGCTGAACCATCCATTCACGATTTGGCAAAACAAATGCATGTCTACCCAGGCTACAAAATTTAAGTGTGGAAAGTTGGCTTGCTCACTGTGAAGTGTATTTCCCCATGTTCTTTTTAAGGTACACAGGGTTTGTGGATTTTTTGGTTTTGTTCTGGGTTTTTTTTGTGGGGTTTTTTTAGGGAATATTCTTTTTTAAGTCTGCAAAATTCGAACACTCCATGACAATTTACAGAAAAATAGCAGCAACGTAGTTTTGAAGGGACAGTGTAAACCTGGCAGTCAGTAATTACAATCTAAGTTCTCAAAACAATTTCAGTTTGTAAATGGAGTTCTTCATATTTTCCTTAATTTCCTATATTAGCATCAAGAAACACAGAACAAGTAGGCATATTTTATTCCAGGGATAAAAATAGAATGTTACAAAGGAAACCTAACTTAAAATATATCAGGAAACTTTGTACACTGTGGAATCTTACTATTTATTCACTACTTTATTAACATGAAATAAAGAAAGACATTTACCACATTTTGTGAAGAAGGGTTTTTTCTATATTGATCTCTTGCTAGAATTATCTGGTACTTTGTAAGGCTGGGAATATCCCGCCTTGATAAAACTCCAATTTTAATCAAGCGTCCGGCAAATGTTTCGAGCACCTGCGAACAAAACACAGAAGCATACAAAAGATGTTTTAGCCCTTTGAAGTAATTCCATTCTTACAGATCTTACACAATGGAACAGAAGCAGCTCATTCATTTTATTAGAAACATAGAATTTTTCAAAACAAACTGTACTGATTTCTGAATGATTTGGTACACACCAGATGACAGCCTGGTGCTATCACAGCATTTCTAGGCTAATTTACAATTTTTTTTTCTAAGACCAGACCAGTAGAACAATTACAGCTTGGTTCCCTATGGATTTGTGCCCTCTATCCTCCAGACAACCACCCTCCAGCCCACAAGATAACCCCATATCCATCAAATAACTGAGAAGCGGGAACACACACTGTGCTTTTGTAACCACACAAGTACCAGCCGAGCAGAGAGGAAACAAAACAGGACAGGTAGCCAGCTACTGCACTCATGCTGCAGCTCCCTCTCTTCCTGCTAACCCCAACTTCAACAGCATCTCAGTCCCAGGAAAACTTGTATTCATCCTTGAGAAGTCTAAATGACCGCAGGTGGAGGGCTAGCCAACAGGTGAGGAAGTTGTGTGTGGAAGGATGGGAGTCAGGAGATGTGAGCAGGGGGGAATAAGCGCCTGGCAGATGAGCCTGGCACCATGGCGTGTCCCATTTCCTTTGGAAACCGTGCCAAAAGACAATTTGTTTTCATCCACCACGTGTACCTGCTTTCCACATCAGTGAAAGAAAGGAACTGAAGTGCACTAATTCGTCTTAATCCTGTTTTTCCTCTTTGTTTCTCAACCTTAGGTGGTCAGGATTTTTTTCATAGACTTAGTTTTGCATGAGCACTAACTCTGTAATAATTGGGGTAATCAGATTTGTTCTACAGAAATCACTCACAATCTGTTGGCCCACTTAGCGAGCAGCACCAAAAACATCTTAGCACACAATAACAAGATTCTCCAGAGGCAGTCTTGACTCAGTTTGACAGCAGGTAGCTCCTGAGAGCTGCTTACATGCATAGAGCTTCCCAAGTTTTCCAGGCACTGTAACGCCAGTGCAGCTGAACTGCGCTGAGGCGGCTATAGCATGACAAATGCCTCATCCCTTCATTGACATTCTTTCAGCTCACCGAAAATCAACTCCTTTACCTTCTTACTCTGTGTACACTGCCTATGTGGCATGATGTGGTAAACCCTGAGAAAAGGGGTGGGAATAATTGCCGTCATCAACCACAGCAGCACTGATCCCCCAGAGAACCAAAAATACAAAGAGAACTTTGGAAGGATGAAGGAAAGCTTGTGAAAGCACCAGCCCAAATGGGGAAACAATGTGCTGGGGAAATTCCACACTGCCCACTCCGTGCCTGCAAGTCTTTCAAAAACTGCTAGCTGGAGTCAGCAGGCTAAGCAGATTATAATGGATAAAGGCTGCTGAGAAATAATAGAAACAAAGCCTAAATTCTGAATGCTCTGCTGCATCAAAGGTTGCTCCTCTTCCCTTCTCTGGGCCTTGGGATTAGGATAGCATGCCTTAGGTGGATTGTTGCTTTTGCTGAGAGGAACCCAGCTCAGCTGGTCCACTCCCAGCTGGAAGGGAAGCGGTGATGCCCCTAGAGCAGCCCAAAGGCAGGATGGTGCTGTGGGGCACTGGCTGCTCCGTGTCTCTTGGAGGAGTTGGTGTCAGACCAGCTGCACAGGCGGAATGTCCGTCTTCAGGTGAAGAGCCCCGGGGCACTTCCAAGCCCTGTGTTCAGGTTTACCTTCACCCACAGGAGCCTGGGTCAGGCCTCACACAGCTCCCCAGGCAAAGCACAGCACAGCCGAGAGACTCAGTCACGAAGCATGCCGGCTCAGTCAGACTAAGGGATTGCAGTCCTGCTCAGTCAGACTAAGGGATTAAATGCACCAAATAAACCACTAACACCACTAACAACAAGCAAACACCAACTGGAAACTATAATATTGCTAGGAATTTCCAGAGGAAAGGAAAAAAATAACGAAATTAAATGGTCTTTTCTTAAAATACAGTCGAAAACATTCGGAAGTATAAATGCATAAGAAATTAATTTCTCATATTTGGTTTAGTTTTAGGAGTTTAAAATTAAAATCTTTGTCTTTTACCAAACCATTTAATATTGTTATGTTGTTTTTGTATCTGGTCTGTATCTGACAAGTCACTTTAAAAGGACAGAGACAGAAATATCTGTGCCAGATCATAAAAAAAGGTATTAAAAAAAAAAAATTTATGACCATGCAAGGTATAATTCAGTGGTTTTTATTTTAATAGGATACCACTGAAACAGGACTTTACCCTCCCATCAAACCCTAAACAGTTGGACATGAGGACACTTGAAATGCTGAAGATCAAGCTTAGTCTGTGTCTCAAGTAGTGGAGATGGAGTTGGGCTCTGAATACAAATATGTTTCTGTAGAAAATAAATTTATGTTTTCATTAAAAAGTAATGTCCACATAAGTATAACATTTCAGCACTGGTTTAGTATTTCCTACAGTTGTTGCATAGCGGTTTTTTTTTTTTTAAATTTCCATTACATGTACTTTTATGTTTCGTCCCTTGACCTAGTTTTTAACATGTAAGAAAATTATATTGTCGCTGTTTGCTCAATGTACACCCCTGTCAGATTTAATCACCTTCTGCAAAACAAACCAAGGAAGACTATTATGAAAGACAGCAGGATCCAGTCACCTGGAGCTTCAAAACTAAGAAGGAACAGTAAACATAACCTACTTAGAAGATACAGAAACAGCACTGCTCAGAGCGATAACACTTATCTCGCCTCCATACCTTTATTTTTAATTAAAAATAAAATACTTCTGGAAAGTCTCCTCCATCTTTCCAAAACATTTAAGTGTTAGGTTACCCATTTAAAAACAGAACTGTAGAATTAATTTAAATTAATTGCTTACTAGGACTCATGGTTTTTTCTAGTTCACCAAACTGAGTTTGAAAAGCTGACAGATTTACTGCCAATATATAAAAGACAACTGGCAAAGTTATCCCATACTGCACTGAACTTGCCAAGAACATAAAGGTTTTTGCTGAATGAGGTGTCTTTGGCAGCAAACCACAGTGATTTTCTGAAGCTTGTACTTGAGATCAGCTCAGGACCTGCTGGTTGGAGCTAGGACATCAGGTGAGCACTAGCATGTGGATTGTGAGCAGAACTGGCAAGGCAAAGAGCTGCTGCGTTCCAGCTACACCTCACTAAAAACTGCTATTAACCTGTTTTCTCCTGGCACAATAAAGAACAAAGACTCTAAACAAACGAGTTTTTTACTGCAGATTTACAAGCGTTCTTTACCAAAGAAAAACAAGAGATCTCCCACACATAAATAACTGTTTGTATTGCATTTTTTTTCAGAGAACATGGGGTTTGAGAGAAGGCAGCCACTTGACAGACTGCATCTTCACCAAGCAAAGCCTGAGAAGGTCCACTGCTATTCACAGCAAAGGCAAAGCGCCAGGAAGCTCCCCACAGCTCCCAGCCTCCCCGGACAGACCTGACAGGGTTTATACAGTCACACTGCACTTAAACAGGGCTGCCATTTCCCTTCATCTCCCTCCTCTGCTCTCCCAGCTCACCCTGCTCCAGCATTTTCAATGCGCAATACACCACAGCCCCCTTCCAAACGTGCTGGGGCAGGCGCAGAGTTGGTGTGCAAGAAAGAGACTACGCTGGGTATTGGTGAGGTAACAACACACCTACAGCTGTGGGGGAACATTACAGTGCCCCGCTCCGACACGCTGCTCTGCCTTGAAACCAGGAGCAGGGACTAGCACAAGGAGCTCCAGAACACAAATCCAGGCTGTTGCTGTGGCTGCGCACCACATGGACATCACGCTGCTCCCACTCTCTGCTCCAGATTTTCAAGTTTTCAAACAAATGAAGTGAAGGAAGACAAGAAGGGGAAAGAGGAGAGAGACTTGTTCCAGGCTCTGGCCCCACCACCCATGCTAGAAAGCCAGTTCAGGTGCATTTATCACAAGCCTTCACAATAGAGTTGTGATCAGTCCTGGTGGAGAGCAAACAGATTTTGCAGGAAGGCATGAAAACAACCAGGGCCCTCCACAGCTCCAGGGAAGAGCAGCCCCAGTGAAGGTTGGATGAAGATCTAGAGCATTGATTGCTTTGTTTTAGGACTGAAACGAGAAAGGTTTGGGTTTCACAAAGTGTGCTACCTTGAGAAGTGTCAGTGCAATAATCTAATATTCCTGAAAGTAACTTCCAGGAGGAAGTCCCAAGAACAAACCATATTTAGTCTCTGCCAATTGTAACTCCAAGTTGCATGAGAGTCTTGAGACTCCATCAAAAAGCAAGCACGGGTCAGTCCCAGCCAGCTATCAGAGCACGGGCCAGTCCCACAGCCGTAGGAGCGTGTGAGCTAGGGCAACTTACAGATATCCTTTACCTGACTGTAAAGAAACTTTTCAGGCACAGACCGTACATCAAGCTTATATACAGAGAACAGTTTATCGTAACATTTGATGAGGCCTCTCAAATCACAGTATGGTACATCAAAGAAGGGAAGGAGAGCAACTATTAACAGAAAAAAAATTTGGGTTTATGGCAGAGAAGGCAACAGAGAAAGGCTTTGGGAGCTACAACTAGAGCTCAGTTTTAGTTATGCTCCCTGTAAAACTTCACAGTCGTGACAAAGACAAACTAACTCTAAACGTGAGGGAGAAAGGTGCTATTTTGTGCAAGCTTTCTACTGACACTTTCTTACCTTCCCAACAATGAAAATAAAGCAACAGGGACACAGCAGGGCACAGTGGTTTTAAGCTGGTTTTATAATTCTCCAAAACCAATACTGATCAACCTAGTAACGATCTTGGCACCTCTGTAAGTTTACTTGTCAAGTTTATGTTAACTCATTCAGACACACAGTCTTCCCTCTCTCCAGGGATCTGTTACACATTGAACATACACTGTTGTTCCCTCAAAGCTGGTATTCACCAAAAAAGATACAATACATTTATTCTCTTCTAATATCTGGATTTTCTCCTATTACAGCATTTTTCATTTCTTAAAAGTTACAGAAAAAAAAAAGAAGACCTACAGTTTTTACTTTTCACTTAATTTCAACAGGAACACTTTTATTTGTTTACTTGAGAAGTTATGGGAAAGAAGTAGCTTTTCTATATCAACCTGCCATTCAGTAAGAGTGAAGGTCATCACTTTGCCGCAGGACAGAAAGAAGCATCCTAGTGAGGGTGTTTCATATCCTCAATTTGGAAGGCTGAATATTTGTTTTTCTTTTATATTCAAAGATACACCTGCCAGGAAAGTACCACAAATGCAGCACTACCAAAACGATATTGTCTCAAGAGTGACTATTTATTAGCCCGCAAACATACACAAAATTAACAAGTTGGGGGGGAAAAAAACCCACAAATACAACAAAAATCAGCTTTGTTCAATCAGGTACTCTACTAGTCTGAGCTGATTGTGGTGTCTAGACACAGAGCACAGTACATCGTCAGTACTCTATCAAATGTAGTCCTTTCTACATAATTACTAAGCACATCACAAACCAAAACCAAACCAAATACACACACAGTAATCTGTGCAGGTGGATATTTGATGGGAGTTGACCATGAAATCAAATCATCAAGCATCCAAACACTTAAGCAAGCATCATCATCAACATTTGTCAAGGATTTGCCTTCTCTGTGAATTTCAGATCAGCAAGGAGTCTGTGATGCTGACACACTGCCCATAGCTAAGAGGCCAAACATCCACACAGTGGTACCATCTGCCTCACTGCAACCAGTGCATTCCACTTTTCTGCAAAACACCCCACGTGCTAAATTCACTAGGAAAGAACTGTTCTCTCAGGACATTCCCACAGGCAGTCTTTTCCCCAATTTACAAATTCTCCAAGAAACAGCAGTCCCTGGCTGGTCAGCTTTGGCTGACAGGAAGAACACTTCATAGGAACAGCAGGATTTCAGGCTGTAGTGTCAGAAGTACACAGTCAGGACTTTGCACGTCTCTGGCTTCTAAGGCAATTAATACTTCATTGTCAAACCAAGAGCAGCCCCAAAGCTGAGCCTGGGAGAA
>NW_010106130.1:342-713 GCF_000699245.1 Pterocles gutturalis | reverse complement strand
GAGAAAACTGGTGAGGGGGGGGGGGGGGGGGGGAGAGGAGGAGATTATGCATCATAGATTGAACAGTTACCTTCCTAACCTTCAGTCTCCTACTCCAAGCATCCCAACAGTGTATGGGAGAGGACTATTTTCCTATTATTCTAAAATTCTAAAAGCCCAGAGGCTTCCCTTTCCTGTCTGCGCAAAAAGGACCAGAACACTTATTTCACATTAAAGTTGGAATGAAAGACAACGACAAATAGAACCATATGCTCCATATGATTCAAATTCAGATCCTGCTTTAATTGTCATAGCCATTCCCATAACAGGTCTGCTCTTTTATCTCTCATTGCCTCAGCAATGGCAAAGTTAGGCAGCTGCCAACTTCCAGA
>NW_010106130.1:0-329 GCF_000699245.1 Pterocles gutturalis | reverse complement strand
ACCCATGGCTTTTGCACTCCTAACTGAACCAGTACAGAATGACCTCGCAGACACTGATGAATAAAATGAAAGGTCTGTCTTTCCAGCATGGTTTTGACAATATTAGAAGACAGCCACAATAAAGAAGGATTAACAGGATATGAGGAGCAGTGGGAGAAAAAGACAATGAAGAGAATATCAAGGAAAGAGAGCATAACAGTGAAAAAAACCATACAAAACAGAAACTTATTTACGATCTATACTGCTTGGATCCTACAGCACCGGGTGAAGCTACAGAGCTTCTGCACAGCTAGCAAAGAAGTGTTGCTTGTGTGCAGGCACCCCCTTGC
>NW_010106129.1:0-8179 GCF_000699245.1 Pterocles gutturalis | reverse complement strand
CGTAGCCCTTCTCCAGGAGAGGTGCTCCTGCCGCCTCCTGGGCGGATCCTGCCTGGAGAAACCAGGTAAGGAGCTGCTGCCTTCTGCAGTGATACCAGTTACATCTGCACCGAGCCCTGCAGCTGGCGGGGAATGCCCCTGTCCCGTGTGGCCCGGTGAGTGCTGCCGTGTGTCTGTGTGCAAGCGTCTCTGCATCCCACGGGAGCTGTCCCTGAGAAGCAGGGAGTGTGTGTGGGAATGAGGGAGACAGGCTTTGCAGAGAGGTTGTGTCTCTTGTTAAACCAAATGGCCTGAAAGGAATGGAGAAGCTCTTGGGTGTGCACACTGTTCCCCCCGGTTCATCGTGCCTGCCGCTGGGCTGTGTGTGAGGCGGCCTGGGAGCATTGGTGTTCACCAGCCCAGAGCAGACCCTGGGACGCAGGGAAAGCAGTCAGTAAAGGACACCTGGAAGCAGGAGTTGTCTTTTGTCCACATCCAGTTGGATTCCCAGGCAGCTGAATCCTTATGTTTCTTTCCCTCTGACAAAATTCTGTGGCCTAGCTGAGGCCTGTTTGTGAGGCATCCGTGCATTTGTGTGTGCCATTAGCCGTGGCTTCACACGCACATTTGGCTGTGCAAAGGCGATGCTAGTGCCACCTGGGTACTGGCTGGTAATTTCTGATTCTCTGTGGGGGCAGCTGGGAGTGTTCACAGGTGCCCAGACCCACGGCCTGGCTGTTGTGCACTTCTGCAGCGCCTGAGTGGATGGCACAGTGAGCACTGCGTGCTGCCGGTGGGGACTCGCCAGGGCCTGCCCACGTAGTGACCCAGCAGTTCATGGGATCACAGCTTGAGGCTGTATGGCTGCAGGCTGTGATATCAATAGGCTGCTGCTTTTGTAGTGACTCTAAGCCTTCCTCTGGCTGAAAGGAGGAGGAAATGAACAGGTGGTGAATGTCCCAATAGCGAATGCAAGGAACAACTTGCTTGCTACAGCCTCTCACTCCCTACTGAAAATGGAGTCCTTTAATGAGTGTTACATTCCTCTGAGGGTTTTTTCTGCTTCATTTCTTGAGACCATTTGAGGATATTCCTTGACAAAAGAATACAGGCTGGGGCTGTGCAATTTTTTTCATGGTTTCCTCCTACTGGTATTACAGTAACTGTTCTTTTATGTATTTTTATACTGGTTTTTGATGACATAATGGATAATTCTGACTTCATTTTTTTGAGAAAAAAAATACTTGCCTCTGGCATCTCCATAGAGGTTAAGGTGGAGAAGATTAACCTTGTTTTCTGCTTCAGATGTAGTGCTGCTTTCCTGTAAGCAGCTGTGGGCTGGACGGCAGAGTCAGTATTTCAATGTGTTTAAAAATGCAGAAGCTGCAATAAATGCAATTGAGAGGTTTGGTAATCGTGAATGAAAGGGAACAAGCTTGTTACTTTGTCCTGCTTCCTCAGGGAAATTGAAAATGTGGAGCACTAGTTTAAGTAAAATTGTAGGGATTTTTTTTGCCTCTGTAGCACATATTTTTATGAGCAGCTGTAGTAGAAATCAATAGGTATAAATGACAAATATAGCTTAACAGGAACCTCAAGAATAGTATTCTTTCCACGTGCTAATCAAAGGAAAAAAAGCTATTATTGTGGACAACAGGAATTATTGCTGATCCAAAGGGGTTTGGGCAGGCTGAGATGCAATGTTCAGGACTCTCACTTTAGGGTTAAACTGGGCAAGTCCACTTCCTTTCTGTTGATAAAGTATGAGTTTCTTTGAATGGAGTTAGGAAGAACGTAAACTCGCTATTCCTCTGATGACGGGAGCAATAGGCTTGTCAAAGCATTTGACACATAGTAAATTACCTGAAGATTCTGGATATTCATGCAGTCAGTCACTTTCTTTTACAAGTATATAAACACAAAGCACTTTGGGGAAATGTTTCCAGTTTTTATTTATTTATATAGGAAGGCCTCTTAGAGGAAACATGACAAAAGAGTATCCCCTCATGCTCCAGAATAATTTATTATATTAGACTTGGAATTCATTCTCTTAAACTCTAACCTTAGCTTTGCAAAAAGACAGAAAGATCACGGGTACCACAATGAGCAAAATATCTTCCTCTGAATCCTATTCAGTGCTCTGCTATAAGGCAAGTTCTCAGAAAAATACTTTTTTTGTGTGCGTGAGGGTCTTAGGGATGAGAAGTTTGTCTCAGAGAGAAATGTGGTACTGCAGTAGAACATTTTAATAGGCAGTTTGGCTTGTGCCTGTCCATGCTGCTTAAAAATAGGCTGGTTAGGGTTTTATGATGTGTGGGACACATTGCTGTCTTGTGACAGCATTCTTTATTTAATTTAAAAGTGAATTTATTGCTTACAAAAGGTGACATATTTATAGCTGTAACCAGAGTGGGATTTTCAAGCCACTTGGGGGGAAATCAAGCACCCAAAAATTCATGAAGGCAGTCTGAAGGTCTTGGTTTTATAGAGGACTGAGGTTGATAACTGTGTTTTCTCTAGAGTACTTTTGATTTTTCCAATATCTGGTTCTTTTTCTTTGAAACAAAACCAGGAACTATTAAACATTGTTTTAAATGGTATGTTTTCAAAAAACCTTTTTAGCCAAGGCCTTCTTTGACTTGCAGGTGCATAGAAGATTGAGCTCTGTGTGGACCTACATCTAGTTTCCAAAAGGCTGTCATATGTGAAATTTTTTCTCTTTCATGACAGCCTTCTGAACAGCATGGCTTGAAAAGAGCAGTATGTTCTGACCCACTCTAATCTGCAGCAATTTAACCATACTTTACCCCTTTGTGCTTTGTTTACATTTGACGATGATAATTTTCATTCCTCTTATGTCTTTAGCCTTTTTGTTGTGGCTAGCAGTAGTAGCACTGCTTGTGCGTAGTGCATCTTTGTTTTACTACAGGCCTGGTCAGATACTTTCAGGAAGTCATTTTATGCTTGTATCTCTGTTTTCCTGCTCTGCAAAAGGCAGAAAGTGCTGTTGTATTGTAAAAACTTGTGCAATCTGCTTATGAGAAGATAGTCTTAAGTGCCTTTTGATTTCTGAAAAATCATCATTGTGATACCACCAACTTGCGCTGTATGTTGCAGGTCACCAGTTTCCTGAATTGGTAAACTTATTGTTGATTGGTGTTCTTGAAGATTTTCACTATATATATAATATTTTTCACAATATAGTAACACTATATGCTTATATATAGTATTTAATATATAAGCATATATGGAGAGATTTAACTTCTTAAAAGAAATTGAGACACTTTATTCCACTTTGTCATATAGGGTGTATTAGTAGCTACAGCTGTTTGCTGTTATGACCTGATACTGTATTGGGAAAGAGCACTAACAAATCCTCTTTTGGTGACTAGGTGCATAAGAAGTGATTGGATTTTTTTACAGCTTATTTCATATCTATTTTTGTTAACTTCAGATAGGATGCAAATCATCAACAAATAGGTGTGTAGTTTTAGGAGTACCTTATTTATGCTACATACTTACAAAAGGACATAATTAAAAGGAACATAAAATTAAATTTATTTTTAAACCACCTGAACTTACATGCCAAAAATTGAAGTCCAATTTTGAAGTAATTTATTTTCTTCTCTGTATTTCATGCATGTGTTCTGGCTTTTGAGGTTGGAAGTTTTTGTAATTCTTTTCCATGAATGCAAAGAGTCACAGGCAGGGTCCTACCTGTTAAAGGCAGGAAAGATCTGTAATATCCAGTAAGAGAATTACTGTATCAGTGTGTGATTCCAAGAGTTTTTCTCAGTCTATTTCAGCAAAGCTGAAGTAACTGTGTTTCAGCTGCTTCCCCAGAAACCATATTTTTATTGCTTTCAAAATATTCCCCATTATTTAAAATATGTATTTGTTCTCGTTCTATTAGTGCTGTTTATATTCAAATATTTTTTTTCTCCATGGTAGTGTTTATTTTAAATAATTAATTTGTGCAGTCTTGTTGTTTTTTAGCCTTTACTTGGTCAAGCTGCAGTTTTGAGTCTGTCTGGCAGCCAAACACCACAACAACTGCTTGCTCACCCTCCCCCCTCCTGGAGGTGGGGGGAGAATTAAAGGGGTGAAGGGAAAAGAGACTCATGGGTTGAGATAATAACAATTTAATAACTAAACTGCAATAATATTGGAAATAATAATTATAATAATATATGCAAACTTACAAATGAGTGATACACAGTGAAGCTGCTCGCCACCTGATGACCAAGGCTCAGCCTGTTCCTGGTTAATGATCCTGGAGCAGGGAGAGTCCCTAAAACACAATCCTGGAATGGAGATAAGAGCTCGAGTGTCCAAGAGAGTGAGACGAGCCTGAGAGAGGGGCGACCCAGAGGGAGACAACCCTGAGCAGGAGAGAGCACTTGTGGACAGAGCCTCATCTATATACTGGGCATGATATGGAATAGACCATTGGCCGGTCTGGGTCTCCATCCTAAACCTGGGCTAGTAACTGGGACTGTGCTCCCTCCCAGCTTCTCCTGCCCCTGCAGACACTGGCACAGCAGAGAAGCTGAAAAGTCCTTGACTGTCATGGTAGCAACTCTAAACATCAGTGTGTGATCAGCCGCCTTCTCAGCACAAATCCAAAACACAGCCTCATACTAGCTGCTATGAAGAAAGTTAACTCTGTCTGAAACCAGGACACTGTATGTATCTAGTGCACTTAATCTTTCTTCATTGTAATTGAGGTACGATATTCTACACAGGGAGATATATATGTCTTTCAGTTGCCTGTCAGCATTCCCTTGGCTCAGCATAAAGGCTCAGTCTCTCAAAGAGCTCAGCAAGTTTAAGTTTAGCGGAGCTGAGCTGCATTATGCCTGTAGTGACCATTTTGTAGCTGCTTAATATGTTTGTTTTATTTGGTGTTAGTTTCTGATGTGTGTCTCTCTTCGTGTTCCACTCAGAGAAATTAACCCTTCACTCATTTCTGTTGTTAATTTTAGGGAACATTTCTGTGCCTGACTGTTGTGTTGGGGAAGCAGTGGCTATGATGATATGATATTGTCAGTCTTGTCATATCTGGGTCATGTGGAGCAGGATTCATGTGCCTGCCTAGTGGTAGTGGTTTTTTTTTATTCTGCAGCCCTGAATCGTAGCTGGTTTTGCTTGTGTGAGTATTACTGTGTACTCTTGATTAGCTTATAGGCTGTGTTCGTCCTCAGCTCTTGTTCAGTTCTATTATCAATATATACCCTAAATCAATGTCTCACATATGCTGACAGGCAACTTTTCAAGTGGAATAGTAGTTTTTTTGTCCCAGTAGTTCCAAATATAATGTTTTTCTGCCTGCTTGACATTTACCTTTGTGCCTCATGTAAACTCTGCCTTCCCTTTACTCCACAGAGGAGTGACTTTCAGCTCTTCTCTGTTCTTTAAGTATAACTTCTTGTTATTTTTCCAAAGTGTCTCAGTGGCTGAAAAAAAGAACAATGAGTTATTTACAGATCTGTCTTATTCCTCACAGATATTCTCCAAGCAGTGGATTCTAGATAAAGCAGTAACTGTTGCAAGGTGTAGGTAGACTGGAATGGACAGTTTAGACAGGCATTGGCATATAAGGCAGAAATAAATGGGGGAGGAGGAAATGCCCCACAAGCCACTTTTTGCTATAACATGCTTGTTTGTGTGACCGGTGTTCAGCAAGGATTGAGTCTCTTCCGTACTGAATACCAACTTTTTTAAAAAAATACTTATCTTCTAAATTTTTTGGCTGTCAGGTTTTGTGTCTATTTTGTTTCTGTGCAATAAACTCTTTTCTTAAGGTAGCCATTAAGAATTTACCTGTGAAACAAACACTTAACCTTGCAAAAAGACTTGGGCATAATAGCTCCACTGCAGCTTATTAAAACACACTCCTCTCCGAGTATCATCTTTCATTCTTCTTAGGATTTCAGAAGCTTTTGAAGCTAGTGATTTTGGAGAAGCTTCCCAGGTTACAGGGCTAAAGGGACTGTATATTTCATAGAATTTTTTAGTTCAGTTATTTCCACTGCTCTGGTCTTTCCAGTAACTGGAGCATAAAGAATCATACTTTACCTTAATGCATCAGAGGGAGTACTTTTAATTTGCCTTTCGTTTGTCAAAAGGCAGCAATGAAAAATTGAAAGCCATGATGTTTCCAGGGGAATAAATACTCAAAAAATATTGTGAACAATTCATTTGGGTTTTCGCTAGTCAAAATATTTTTTAATGCAGGCAGAACACCCTTCATCCAGAAACTTATTTCTGGTTAAGAAATGTGTACTCCCTTTACTTTGAGCTTAACCCAGGACAAAAATACATAGACAGAGCTAACTTTCTTCATAACAGCTAGCAAGAGGCTGTGTTTTCGATTTGTGCTCAGAAGAAAGCTGATAAAGGGTGATGTTTATGCGGCTGCCAAGGTCTTTCAGCTTCTCTAACTGTCTGCAAACAGGGGAAGCTGGGAGGGAGCACAGCCCCAGCTACTAGCCCAAGATTTGATCTTAGGTTCAGGATTGAGACCCAGAGTGGCCAATAATCTATTCCATAACATACACGTCATGCCCAGTATATAGGTGAGGACCCTCTGGAAGACTGTGCCTTTTGGTTCTGGGTCTCTTTTGCTCTGGATCATCTCGCTCCAGGTGGCTGCTCTCCCAAGGCCTTCCCCCCCACACCCCGGTCAGCTCTCGGTCTGGGATGCTCGGACTGTTATCTCCGTTCCATGAATGCGGTTTCGGGACTCTCCCTGCTTCGGGGTCGTTAGCCAGGAACAGGCTGAGCCTTGGTCATTGGGTGGGGACACAGTATCCCTGTGTATCACTCACTTGTATGTTTGTATATAGTATTATTTTCAATATTATTGTAGTTTAGTTATTAAATCATTCTTATCTCAACCTGTGAGTCCTTTTTTCCCTTTACACCTTTAATTCTCTCCCCTATCATCAGATGGGGGGGAATTGTGTGAGTGAGTGTGTGGTTTGGCCCTGAGACAAGGGTAAACCCATCACAATTTTTTAAGATTGTTAACCAGCTTGTACTCAGAAGTCCTCGTGATCGTGAAGTATGTTTCCATACAACTGTGAATGAAGTGTCACAGCTACTGATGTTGTAGTAACAGCAAAATGTGATCAACAGAATTTTTTCCTCCAGCTAGTGATGAGTAACACATACTCGTGAGTAATTTTAAGTTGCACTTTCTTCCCTTCTGACAGCAGAAAAACAAAAGAGCAATGATCATTGAATCATTGATTCAAGTGATTTTTTTTTTTTTATAGATATATTTAAATTTCAGGACAGGTATATTCTAATTAAAAGATCTTGGGACTTCGAAATAATTTTGATTTTTGTCCTCTGGTTGTAGTGTATGTGTGTGAATCATAATTACTGCTGTCTGATGCATGTAACGGCAGGATCCAAGAGTGAACTCCGGTAGGTGGTGAAGAGGAATCGCTTTTTTGCTCTTTTACAAGTACTTTTATAGTCTTTTACTGCCATGAATACGTCATCTACAAAACTTATTGGCTATTAACTAAAAACAACACACCATTTTCTATCGAATTTGTTCCCTTGTTTACATCTGGATCTTTACATTGTTTACATTCCAGTCAGTTCTCCTTCCGGCCGGCCGTGTCAGGTCTTCCATCACCTCCTCTTCCATTTTGCTTACGGGCAAAGCTGCCTTCTTCCGGTCTCTTCAGGGAAAATCTTCATGTCCCAGAAGTCAAATCCTAATTCAGCATCTTCTCGTTCCCCTACAATTCCCCCGTTTTGTTTCTCTATAACAAGAACATGTTGTACCACATGTTCTAACGTCCTCTGAAGGCATGATAGCAGACACAGCACAACTAGAAAAACGTAAAGAAAAATTCCAACAATCGCTAATCCCATTTTAACCAATGACAACAACCACCCACCAGTTCGCCAACTTGTAAGCAACCGGTTTAATCCAAAAATTCAGTCATCTTTCTGTAACAACTCAGTTTGTTCCATAAAGTTCTGTATGATTTTATGAATCGTTTGCAAATAATCACTCAATTTCACACAACACATACGATCAAAGGAGCAGAGCATGTATTGGCAAGAACCTCATGAAACCCCTGAAGGACAAAGGCCTGTGTCTGCCTCTGCAGGGGACTCACCGTGGCAATGTGAGGGTGGCTGGGGGGTGCCTGGCTGGGAGGAGCCCCTAGGGAAA
>NW_010106128.1:0-12371 GCF_000699245.1 Pterocles gutturalis | reverse complement strand
CCTGGAAAGAAAGGTAGGGGGGAAAAAGTCTCTTCCGAAGCTGGCAAAGCAGGAAGCCTGCAGTGGAGGTTGCAATAACACGTCCCAGTCATGAACGAAGAGTGACGAGAAAATACCTTGCCCCTAATGTAGCAGGTAAATTATGGGATAAGCTGGAAATTCTCCCCCAAGGACCCATATGAATTTTTAATTCCAGCCTTAGCAGGTCTCCTACAAGAACCTTTAACAATACCGGCGTGAGCTCTTGTTGCTTTTTCCAGTAGCGCTCAGTCTCTGAAAATGAGCTGTCCTTGTCGGAAGCCGAGCACATCGCCCCCTTTTCCAGCGCAGCGGCGGGCGAGGAAAAAACCCTCGGTCCTTTCTGCAGTGATGCTACCATGGGGCTCTGCCTGCCCAGCCACCTTCTCCCCTTTTGAAAACACCCTGCTTAAAAGTGCTGCTAATAATAAATCCACTCCTAAATACATTTCACAGATCCCGTCCTCGGGGCAGTTGAATTAAACACCACAGAGCTCTGCACGTGTCGAGATTTCCGTGCAGCCGCAGAACACGCAGCGCCTGGCAGAATCCCTGATGCAAAAGAGAAAATGGCTTTTCCTTGAAAATTGGAGGTAGCTGAGGAAGCAGCACGACGCATCGCCCTGTCGATAGAGACCTGTAAATACCCGGGGTGATGCTGTCATTCCTGAAACGCCCCGGTCGGGGCTGCTGGATGTCCCGTGGGGCAGGGCGGCGGCAGCCGAGGGATGCTGCTCTCACTCGAGCGGCGGCAGGCTTTGAATTCGTTCTGAGCAGAAGTGCGAAGGAAAGGCTTTAATAGCTGACGTGAAATTTTAATGAGAAAAATCAAGAAGTAATTTACCACCTATTTAAAACGCCTCACAACAGGTTTTAATTCTGTTCGGTGGCATTTTCTAAGTATGCCAGGTGCAGGTAGAAACGGAATTGTTGAATTGTTAAATTTTCTTTTGAAAAAGGCTTTTTTTTTTTTTTTTTGCTTCATAAAAAATGCAACGTTGCCCTTTTTCATTATTGAGAAAATGTAGTTCCTTTTTAAGTGAAAGGGAGGACTCTACAGAAGCAATTTTGCAGAGATAAAAGTTGAATGGCTCCTCTCCTGAGCCGGGTTTGCATGTCCAATGCTTCTACGAGCCAACTGTAATTATATTTATATATTGCATTAGAGTAAAAAGGGGGGCTGCCTGGCACCCAAAGCGGCGCACCAACAAAATTCTCGCTATTAATCTAAACAGCTTCCCACTTTGGAAGATAATTCCGACTGTAGCTTCCAGGTGGCTTGATGGATTTAAACCCCATCACTGAGAACGAGCTTTACTTTTAATGAGTACGATAACGCCCTGCTTGCCGCTTTCCCCTGGGGACGGTCTGCACGCTTCCCGTGCCAGCTTTCCCAGTGACCGTGGGGTCTCTTCGTGGGAAATATTTTTTTTCTTCAGGAATTCATTTGCTTTAGCAGACAGAGTAGGTTACAGCAACTCCCAGCGTTCGTTAGTAACGCTGTGCTGTCCCCCATTTAGTTAGGTCTCAGTGACCTTCAGGAACTGGTTTTTGCTGTAGCCTGTGCAGAGATGATGCTCTGTCCTCCCATGGACCCCCCAGCAGCTTCTCAAACTCCCAACCAAAATAGAACATACGGGCTTTAACTGCCTTTCGTGGTCACGAGAGAGCGTGTCTCGCCTAACTGCTTTATCAGCTTTGAGGATAGATACTTTTTCCATAAATGGATCCAATTTTGGAACTTAAAAAAATAGGTTGTTGTCAGATTTTTTTTTTTTTTGCAGGAGATGCAGCCTGCTGCAGTCTGCACGTACGGACGCCTTACAGTTCTGAAATGCGATCCGCACTGTTCACTGATTGATAAACTGCCGGGCTTGTCAGCATTTCCAAAAAAAAAAAAGAATGAATTTTGTGGAAAACTGCAAGAAAATTTTACATTGCTCTGTGTATACAGATGCAAAATTGAAGTGCACTAAATTGGGAAATTGCCCCCCCATGATGACTAAAAGCCGGAGCCTGGGGGTCTTTGCATGCTGTTATGAATGAGTGACTTGGGTTCCATGTTTTGTGTGCCAACAGTGGAGACTGAGGAATGTTTCTGTCAGCAATAAAGGAAATTATTGCAATCCTCTCATACCAGTTCCTCTGCCCAGACTGGCAGAAGATGGCAAGCCATTGATGCATTGGTTTTTCCCCCCCCCAAGAAATTGATCCTCAGTTGTTAAGTGTGTTGTTTTTTTTGTCGCTGGAGAAATGCAGAGAAAAATGAGTTTGTTTTTACTTGTAAGGCTTTACTCAGTTGCCCAATTCCGCAGAGGAGCTGGACTCTGGGGACCTCTCAGGTAAGGGCTAGTCCGTAGGTACACCGCTGCTCTCCTGCGCTAGATACTGGTTCCACTCTGATTTCTGCATCTTGGCCATGTCGCATTGTATAGTCGCTGTGGTGGTGCAGCCATCCCTCCCACGCACGGTCTCGCAGCTTGGATGTGCACTGTTTTCCGCTGGGATTTTCCTTTTTTTTTTTTTTTTGTTGCCATCGCACCCATTTCTGTGTGGCACCTTGGCAAAGGGGCGGGAGGGTGCGGGGCAGCCGGACTCCCCAGGTCAGGTTGCCTCCCTGTTGCCCTGCCGTCATTTTTTGTACACTCATCTGGAAACCGGTTGAATTGAAACTTGGTGTAAATGCTCAGTTCTACCGCATTGTGCGAAACCGGCTTTAAAAAATGCAGCTGGCGCTAAGCGTAGGCTGCGTGGTGAGTTCTCATAATACGAGTGTCGGAGCGGGGATGAACAGGAGGTCATTGGCTTATCCATAGAGGCAAAACCACGTAAATGGTTTGAACCTTTTTATCCATGCTGGACTGAAAGCTATGTAATTCCATCCAGCGAGTTGGTCCACGCAAACGAGCAGATTTAAGAAATATAAGATTAAGAAATACAAGATTCAGAAATAGCAGCATCCTCAGTGGATGCACTCAGCATATTGAGAACAGGGGTCATGTCAGTGGTACCAATGTCACCCAAACCTCTGCTCTTCGTGTTTTGCTTCTTCCGAAGCATTTTTAGAAGTTCACCCAATTTTTTTGCTCCTGCCTCCCAAGGCTGGCCGGCTGCATGGCACCGTAAAGGTGCTGAGAGCAGCTGTGTGGATGAGCCCTGCCCAGGAGCATCGTGCTCCAACGTTATTCCCTTCTGGGGTTGGAACATGGGGCAAAATCTCCCACCCAGAATGCGAACCCTGAGTCCTCATCTCATCCTGGGAAATGTTTTCCTTTTACCCCATGGAATCAGCAGCATCTCATCCTGGAAGCCACTATAGGTATGCTTTGGCCAAGAGGTTAGAAATGATGGATTAAATCAGTGTGTGTTCTAACACCTGAGTGATGCTAATGGTTGTTGCTGCAGGTCTGGGGCAGATCTCACAGGTGTCTGTGTCGTGTCACTGTGTGGATGGGAAATAATTGGTTTGCTCTGATAAGCTTCTTTTTAAAAAAAAAATATTTGGGGGTTTTCTAAAGAAAAATACACCCTTTGGTGAATGGAAGAGAAGAACAGGAAACAATGGGATTGCTCGGGATGGGTGTCTGCTGGCAGCCCTGCCTTTCCCCCGCCCGCCTCGGTCCCTGCGCGGTGCCGGCAGTGCAGCCGTGGGCATGCTGGGTGGCTGGCACCTTTTCCTGAGCACATGGCTCAGTGTTTCCATTTTATGACTCTGAAACACAAGTCAAAATTCCCCCAGGACTTCACGGAAAGCAGTGCGAGCAGAGCTGCTGGCTGGGCGCTACCAGACGCCCATTGTGGAGCATCCCTTTTGACCACAGATCTTTTTTTTTCCTTAAGAATTTCCAAATTTTGCTTGTTTTGCTCTTGGTTATTTACATACGCCCAAAAGGTGATTGTACCCAGGCAAACGTGCCAGTGTTGCTAGAGAAACAGCCCCAGGCGTTCTCTCCTGCCCTCCATCCCACCGCCCGTGCCCAGGCTCCCGGCGAGCTGCGGTACGATCCCGTTTGCAGCCGGGGGTCGGCACGGTGGGATGTCAGACGGGTGGTCCAGGTGAGTGGTGGAGTCGAGCCCCCCATTGGTAACGCTGCCCTGCCCTCCGGTGGGACCGGCCCGGGAGCCCGCGGGGATGTGGGCTGCGGGACGCGCTGGTGCTGCCGCGGTGTTTGCTCAGTGTGCTGTTCCTTGCAGGTACTGCCGTCCCGCTAAATGCTTCAACGGAGGCTCTGCCAAGCGTGCACTTAAGTAACACATCCCTTGCCTCCCGCCCAGGTAGCTAGCTGCTCCCCAGCTGTGTTTGCTTCTCCTGGTCCAGCTCTGTGTGTCCGTACCACTCGCAAAGCTCCTCTGGTTCCTAATGTAGAGCGTTCGGATGGGATTCCTGCAGGGCTGGAGTCGCTGGGGCGAACGGCTCGACCTTTGGGCACGCGTGCACAAGCATGCAGATAGATATAGATATATAGAGACAGATGTCTATACGTATGTACGCGCTGGTGCATGCTGCAATTGCAATAATCCGTTAATATTGTGCAGCACGGCCGTATCCCCGTCCCCTCGGGTGCGGTACGGTTGTCCTGCTTTGCTCCAGGGTGTTGGCACACCTCTTGTAAACCAGGGAACAATCGAGGTGTAGCCTTCGCATGGGGTTTGATTAACTAATCAAAACCTGATTAGCACCTTTGTTCGAGGGGGATGCTGATGAATGAATTGCTATCGATTGGGAGAGGAGCCTGAAGCCCAGAAGCCCAGAAGCCCAGAAGCATCGAGCGCCCGGCATAGTGATTAGGTTTATTAAAACAAAGCGCATTATTTTTTATGAAGCGATCTTGAAATGGGTCACTGAAGAGGAGCTTATTGATTGAAGAAGGATGAACTCCTCAAATTCCTCTGGCTTAAATGAGGCCAGATTCAATTACAACACAACAAACAGGTTACCGCTCCTCTTTAGCAGCCCATCGATAAATTAGAGTAGGGGGAGCGTGCTTCATGCCGCCCTGTAGTTGTGAATAACATTATCGCTCATCCTGCTGTATACAGGTAGTGATTATGTCCTCCCGCATCACGGATGAGTGTTTTCCAGCATTTCTGAAATACCGACAGCCTGCTCTTCCCCCAGCCCTGCCACTAGTCCCCCCACCAACCCCAGCCGCTGGAGGATGCTCCTGGGTGCAGAGGGCTCCTTGCAAAGGTGACCCCAAACCTGGCGCTCAGAGCTTCGCAGGGTTCCCCTCTGAACCCTGAAGTTACAGGTCAAGTGCTTTGTGGCTAATAGGTCTGAAGCTTTTCGAGTGGGTATAATTGAGATTTAAAATGTTAGCAAGTACAGTCAGCCAGGTCCCACCTAGTCTGTCTCTTAATCTTGGGATGCTGCCCCTTAGAAAAGAGTGGGAGCCAGACTACGCATAGACACACAGATATATTTCAAAGCCTCATTAAAAACAGAATGGAATGGAACCTTCTTCTTGAGTGGTTGGGAGGAGAGGAAGCCTTTCTGATGCTAAACCTTGCTGTAAGCGCTTGACCCACATTCTTAGGGTACTGCTATTAAAATCCAACAGCTTTTTTTCATACTCTTGAGACAAGCTACCGAAAGCTATTTTTAAACAATGATATGCGCAGAAATGTTAGAAAACTCGAGATCATTAAAACATTTGGAACTAGATGGTCCCCTCCAACCCAAGCCATTCTAGGATTCTATGATTTATTTTTTTAAAATGTGGAAGATAGCCAGCTGAACATCTGCTGTGCGTTGCTCCTGACTGTTGGAATCAGTTCCGTTAGGATGGTGACAAGGAGGAGCCAGGCAAAAATGCCTTTCTTTTCTGTCTACATACCGCTCCGTGAACTGCACTTGTTTAAAGGAAAACCTCAGGGTTCGCATTCCAGTGGTACAATCTCTTTTTTGTTGATCACACAAGCAACTGGCTAAAATAATAAGCAAAAAAGTCCCTTAAAGCTCCCAAAGTTGCTCGTTGGCCACCCGTTGGATGGGGCTGCAGTGCTCTCTGCTGCTGTGCACGGATCTGCATCGCACACCGACACGTTCAGCGCTGCATCGGACCAAATGATGGCATCCCTCCAATGCTCCTGGGGGAGGCATCACAGCAGCTTAAAAGAGAATTTTTTTTTTCCCCCTGCATATATTGAGTTTATTGCAAATGGGTTGTACCATCATCGCTGTTGTTTTCCTTTAAGGTGCTTTGGCCTCGGGCAAAACACCATGCCACCGCTGTGGATCCTGCTGCGGTGCACGGTAGCTGCCAAGTAGCCCCATAGGTGCACATGTTCCCAACATGCGCCAGTGTCTGCACCTCTCCTTCCCTCCCTCCTTCTGCCCACCCCCTGCAAAACCAGAAACAAAACCGTAATAGAAAAATTTGGACTATTTGATTCAAAGGCCAGCGTGCTCCAATATATATTAACATCTTAATGGGAAGGCTCGGCGTGTATACATTTACTGCTCTCTGACAAAAGGGAATTAAATGTCAGAAGGATTTGTAGCGTCTGTAATTGAATTGGTGCTGAGAAAAGCAAATCTTAAGGAAGAATAACATATTAGGATTAGCAAATAATGTGGCATTTTGTCAGTTCTTGCCATCTCGTCTGTTCGCTCTTCAGTAATAAAGTTGTGATTTCTGCTTGGATCACAGAGATGGAGCGGCAGTCGCTGTTGTGAATGGGAGACAGTGTTTTGAAGCAGGTTCCCATTTTTAAGGTCAAGGCTCTCTTTCTAGGCTTAAACTGGGGGAATTATTCCCTGCCCCATAGACCTGATGCTTTTTCTTTTTTTTTAATTACTAAAGAAATAACGAGTGGCAGGAAACCAAAGAGCCGCTGTGGTGCTGGTGGCGTCCGAAGGGATGTGGTGGTGGAGGTGGCCCCAGTTGTTGGAGCTGGGTGTGCGCCCGGGCGGATGGAGTTGGGGGAGGCAGAGAGGAGGCGTTGGAGGAGGAAGGTCTAGCAGAGGGAAGGGCATCACGCTGGGATAGCTCGTGTTTTTTTGGAGGGATTCATGGAAGAGCTGGAGTGAGAAAGCAGCGTGAGCAGTGCCGGAGGCATCGCTGGCTGTGCCGCAGGGAGCGCGGTCCCTGGCTTCTCGAGGTGTCTTAGGTTTGCTTTCCTGTTCAAAAAGAAGAAAAACTACATGAGAGTCTTAAATCTGAGTTTTCAAGAATTTGGATTTTCCTTCAAAATTGCGAGTAGTGTATCTTTGGAGGCCAAATTGATGCAAGATGGAAAAGAGATGAGGTGGATTTTCTTTTGATCAGTGTGTTTGAATGCCTTGAAATGCAGCAGGTTTGTTTTAAAGCAGAGCTCCTGCCTGTTTGAGAGGAGTCGAGGAGGGACCGGCAGGAGCTGGTAAGCTCACGCTCCCTGTTGCGGAGAAGCTGTGCCCTGGTTCAGCCTGCTTTCCAATCACTTGCCAATCTAATATAAATATTTTACCTTTTCAGCAAACAGTATTGCTGTCAGCTGCCTCCCAGGGTTGATATTGCAACCACTAGACATCCTCGGAAGTTATTGAGTTTTGCCTTAAGCTTGAGGATGAGCCACGCACACAATGAAATAAACTCGCAGCTGGCACTTGGCAGCAGAGGTCTTCTTTAACAGAAATAATTAAGAAATATGGCCCAGCAGAAGAAATAAATAATTAGTAAATTGTTGTGGGCAGGACGGTTTGCCAGGCTTTATGCAGAAGTCCCTTCTCGGGGAAGCGCTGTCTCAGTCAGGCAGGTGGAGAGCAGCCGTGCCGGACACGGGGCTTTGGCTCCCAGTCACCGGAGCGGGTTTGGCTGCTTTACAGAGACCAAGTCCTTAAAGGCGGTAGCTGCCCGGAACGCTGGAGGTTGCGGGTTTTTCCCAGCTGCTGTCCTGGGCTGGCAGCAGAGCCTTTGCGGGGTGAGACGGTCCGCTGGGCAGAGCAGCAGAAGATGCGAAGAAACGCTCAGGATTTTTTTTTTTTTTTCTGAAATGGTTTTAATTAAAGAGCGCTTTATGGTGCTCTCAGTCACGCGTTATTTACTTGGGTCTCTCAGTCCTTAATCTCAGAGCAGAATTGGAAATATCGATGCAAGGCGTAAATCCTGGGCTGCTGCTCGAAAGCTTTGTATCAGGTTTCGGCTCAAAAGAGCACCATTACCTTTGGCTGTCACGGGTCTGTACGCTTGATCGATAAACTTCAAATATTATTAGAGGTGGAGGCTTCAGAGATTTGCTCTGTTCTTTGGAGGGAGACGGAGATAAATCTTTCTTAAAAATTGACTTGCATTTGCACTCTCAGTCTTGCTGGTGAAACGCATTTCTCTTAGGTGTCTGGGCAGCTGCACGCGGGACAGATTTATAGGCCGTGTGCTTCTTGTAGTGAAAGATTTAAATGGTAAATCCTTCACATATGACTTCACAAATCATGTAAACTTAAAAGATTTTTACCGTTTCTGTTGCTGCTGTGCTTAAATTGTAAGGTATGGCCGGTAAATCATTTTAATGGAGGTGTCGTGCTTGACTCAATAAAATAATAAAAAAAAAAAAAACCAGACAATGGTTTAGCTTCTATTCCAAAATGTTAATGTATTAATCAACGGGAGAATAATTGGGTTTTACTGCATTATAAATCTCCGTTGCCATTAGGAATGCAGTGAGGGTTGATGTAGCTGCGTTCTTAAATTAAAATTGTTTACACTGCTATACATTGATTTTACACGGCCATAGCTCATTCCGGGTTCATTTCGGAGATGTTCCTCCGCCAAATAAGTCATTCCTCTCCCGGCTGACGGTATCCTGAGGGAGAGGCGCTTGTAAAAGAAAACTAAATGAGTGGCGAGGAGTTAAATAAATGAAATGAAGCAGTCGGAGACAATGTACAATTATTGCTCGCTGTCTGCTGGGGAAGAGGCTGTTAGAGCTTGGGTTAGGAGGTTTGGGGTGTTCGGACAGCGAACAGCCCAGGTTGTGTTTAACGGTGTGATCTGGAGTCCTTGGGCTGGGCGAGAGGATGGTTGTCATCACATTACCACGCTGAGCTGGTTGGCCTTTGGTCATGGAGTTTTTTGGGCTGAAGTTGCGGTGTTTTCAGCAGGGCACTCGTTAACGGTGTTTCTCCAGAGCTAACGACTAATATTTCCATAGTGTGCTGCTGGTCCCTGGGTCCCTGCCCCGGGGAGGCTGACATTTGGGGAGCATGGTAGGTAACCGTCCCACGACACGTTCCCACCACCAGCTCCATCTCTCCTTTTCCGTGCGTAGTCATAGTGCTGCTGCTTGTAGCGGAACACTCTTGCAAGTCAAGCTGCCAGATCAGTTCGGCTCTGGATGAGCTCCCCGGCCTGAACTCATCTGTCTCTATAGATAGCTCCATGCTTTAGCCCTTCTCTGGAGAGCACGAGGGTGGCTTTCCCCACCCCGAGAGCAGCTGCAGCCAGACCCTTGGGAGCGCACCCTAATAAGTCCCGAATTCTTATTCCTCTTCTGATCTCAACAGATTCTCGCGCAGGTGAGGAGGGGGCCATACGCAGCGTGGACCACGCGGTGGTCGGCGGCGTCGTGGCCGTGGTCGTGTTTGCCATGCTTTGCCTGCTCATCATTTTAGGGCGATATTTTGCCAGACATAAAGGTAAGACCCAAACTGGAAGATGAATGGACTTGGCACATGTCTCCCCTTTGTCATGATGTTGTTGTGGCTGGTGGCCCCCTTGTTGCTCTGGAAGGATGTCCCCCAAAAAGCCTTTGGCATGGGAAAAGGCAGGATGCTGGGCAAGCAAGGTGTCTTCTCCTTCTGGAGCAGCATTTCACGTCCTAGGGCACGCCGAGCTCTGCACAAAGGGCTCCGTCACCCGCTGTTGGGATTTAGCGTTGGCTGGGTTTTATTCAGAAAAGCTGCCCAAGAACAAGCTACAGCCACATGGGATGGGGGGAATAACATTGAGCAGAGAGGGGAAAGGGAAAAAAAAAACCCTGAAGCGCATTAGGGGGGAGCGAAAGTGGAGATGAGAGATTTCTCTCCTTTAAGTAAAGCGTATAAAACGCAATTTTATAAGTCGTGCGCCCTCCTGCTTCCCTTGCAGGTACATACTTCACCCACGAAGCCAAAGGAGCAGATGATGCAGCCGACGCAGACACAGCCATCATCAACGCAGAGGGAGGACAGAACAACTCCGAGGAGAAGAAAGAGTACTTCATCTAGAGCAGCCTTGTTCCTGTGAGGTGTCCAACCGCGGACGGTTACTACTGGCCCTATTTAAACACTACAGAGACAACGATATCGGAAGTTGCAATTTGTTTTTTTTTTTTTTTTTTTTAAAAGAAAAAAAAAAAAAGCGAATGGGTGGAGAGCGGTGAGAGTTGGGAGGGTCCGGGATTGGCTGTGTAAAAATAGTCCTCGTCAAGTACACTCTGCTGTTCGACACCTCAGTTCGTTTGGGTTTCCTTTCTTTGGCCAAGTCCAGCTTGGATTTAGTTTAGTGAAGTCATTTGCAGAAGATTCTGTGCCTTGTTTAATTTCTGTTCGTTGGGGGCGGGGGGAGGCTGGGAAGAAGAGGGGCTTCTGTGCGTTAGTTCCTGGGGGTTTCTGTGGCTCTTCGTTTCCCCTGTCCCGGCCGGGCGCCGAGCTGCCTGCCGGGACCCCTTGCCGTAGGTGGGTTTCTTCGAAGGTCGTTCTTTTTCGCTTCACCGTTTTCCGTTCAGAACTCGAGCTCATCGGAGGAGAACCAGCGCGTCTTAGATCCCGTAGTTCGGTGTGCCCACGCCCCCCGTTCCCGTGCTCGTTGCAAAGCCTTGGACACGCCGACGACCAGAATCCCTGTGTGGCTGCCCGTGATTCGGGTGCTTTTGGTGCTGGCGGCTGGGAAACGGGCTGAAGCTCGGCAAAGGCGCTCTGCAGCCACGGGGCCGGGGTTTATCCTTCTGGGAGGGATGCTGAGCCCACCCGGGAGGGATGCTGAGCCCCCCTGGGAGGGATGCTGAGCCCCCCACGCACGCTGTGCCTGGGGACCGCTCCCGTCCAGGCTCCTCCACGCATCCCTGGCTGGGCGGGGGGCTCGGGGAGCTCCTCTCTGGCCTCCCCCAGTGTGCCAGAGCGGGGACCCGGCGAGCGGGTGGCCACGCAAAACTGCCTTTTTTCTATCCGCCAAGTCAAACGTGGGGATTCGCGTTCAAACGACAGTGCTAACTGACTTCTAAAGCCATAGGTGACCAGGAGAATCTCGGTGAATCAGAACCGCCAGTGACAGGTAGCAGACCACAGTGAGAAGACGGGACTAAATTTATATATGCTGATATTTTTTTTTTTTTTTTTTGGTGAGTTAATCTTGGATTTTGAGCAATGCTTTTTTTTTTTTTTTTTACTGTGTTTATGTGGAAAACATATGCTGATTTATTTAAGGGAAGCATTAATCTTAGCGTCAGGGTTTTTTCTTTCTTCGGGGGTTCGACGGGAGTGTTTCCGTGCTTTTTTTTTTTAATTGTTGTTTTTGGCATTATAGTGCGGGAGTCCCTTGGGAACAGCAGTGTCCCGTCTGTCCCCTTGTCACGAGCAGAACCTCGCAGAAATCCCCCCTTTTTTTTTTCAAGCGCAGCTCTTTTCGGAGCCTTCAGCACCATTGCCAACCCACGTCATGGTGAGCAGCAGTCCGCGTGCGGGAGTCTGGGGGGGCTTCTTCCCCATCCTCGGTCGCGGGATCGGCACCCGGGGCTCGAGCAGCCCATCTTTGTTTTGGAAGTGTACAGTAGTGCAGTGTTACCGATGTAACTTTGACTTACAATGTTGACATGTCTCAGGTTCATGTGTTTTTGATTGGTGTTTTCCGTCTCAGGTAGATTGCAAAATTTCGGCCCCACACATTGGAAAAAAAAAAAAAAAAACAAAAAAAAACCCACAAAAAACAGGACAAAGCCCAGGAAATTACGAATTTTAGTTGTATATTGGTTTATGTATTTTTTCTTCAGTATACAGTGCACTGTTTGAAATGTATTGTTGAGTATTACTTTGTACAGCTTTAGATCATTAGGATTTTGAAGCGTGAAGAAAGAACAACCTTGTTTCAAAAGGAGTATCACAAATGAAGGATGCGGAACTGATGCTAAACAACCTTGTTCTTGATTCACCCGGCCTTTTGAGTTCTTCCCCTTAGGCCAGTTCTGTTTCAAGGTGTCCATGGAAGATGTTACAGTGTAAGAAAATACATATCCATCTGTTCCCATTCACATTTTGTATTGGTTCATGTATACCATTTTTACAAAGGAAAAGAAGTACTATAAAATATCTGTCTTCTTAATAAAAAAAAAATTAATGTTACAAAACTAAATCTCGCTTTGCGCTCTTCATCCCCTGCTGTGACGGACGCCGCGGCCGTAGC
>NW_010106127.1:0-4579 GCF_000699245.1 Pterocles gutturalis | reverse complement strand
GCCGGAGCCGGGACGGGGAGGGTCTCGTAGTCCTGCTGCTTCCCGGCAGGCATCGAAAGGTGTTTTGAGGTGTGAAGCCCCCTCAGTTGTTCAGGTTGGCTTTTAAACTCATTCCATGGCGAACTTAACCTTCACAAGGGTCAGGCTGCCATCACTGAGCTTTTCCTTTTTTCAAATAGCCCTCTCTTTCATCTTAGTCTTTTAAAGATGTCATAAAAAGGGGACACCCCCAGCTTCAGACCTTTACTGTGTGTATTGATGCTGTTCCACTTAGAAAAACCCAAATAAATGTCTGTTTTTAAGCAGAAGACTGCAGCCGTGCTGCTTTATTTGCAAAAGCAGAGGAGCTGCTGGCGAAGAGAACAGCAGGTGGAGATCCCCTGGCACGTTTTCTGAAAGGACAACTGTACTACGAAGAGGTTGTGGTTTCCTTCTTTTGAGCAAATATTATAAAGCTGACAATTTTCAATACCATTTCAGAGGAAAAAGAGACACCTTAAAAAAACTACAAGAGATGTCTATGCCGGTTTTGTTGTTTTGGTTTTTTTTTCCCCTTAAAATCACCAGATGTTCCCCCTCAATACATTTTTGCTACACTTTCCCCAAGCATCTAGTGGTGTCTTCCAGCTTCCTCTTAGGTCTCCTAAGGACCAGAGAAGTAAGCAGCTGCCTATCCCTACAGCTAACTTCCAAGCCGAGTTGTTTTTTGGCCAGCTGATTGGCCCAACACAACACAACACAACACAACACACTGGGTTTTCAGTTACTGGTCCCTCAGACGTTCTGTGTTCAGTCTCTGCGAAATCAACCCTTAGTTGAGATGTAAAAGCATAGTCTTAAACCCTTGAGGTATAAAAATAGCTTCCCTAAGTTAAGGGATGTCAGATAGATAAGGTAGGGCATCTGAATTAGACTATTATCTCCTTAAACTGAAAAGATGGCATTTTGGGGAGGGAAGAAAAGTTGTCAGTCTTTTGTTATCTCCTTAAACTAAAAAGATGGCATTTGGGGGAGGGAAGAAAAGTTGTCAGTCTTTGGATCTCAGAGATTATGTTTCTATACCACACTTATATTTATGGTTTTTTTTAATATATATATAAAACTAATGAAAACTTGTTTGAAAGTCCAAAGTGCTTCCACCCTATCCAACTTAGTTGTGTTTGTTGGCTTACTCTATTTCTGTTTCTGCCACTTCTGTGGTTGCAATTTTTTGCTCTTTGTTCATGAGGGAAATGCTTCTGCTTGAAAACCTGTAAGAGAACATATACTGGAGAGTTAAGCTGCCATAAGTTCTCTTCATTCTGTGTACTTCATTGTTTATTCTGTCCTTCCCAGGGGTTGTATGAAGCAGCATTTATACAATTCGAAAAAATCAAGGATACAGATTTTCAAGCAATGTATCAGCTTGGTGTAATGCACTATGATGGACTAGGCACTACAGAAGACCCTGTGAGTAATGTAGCTGTACACTTTTTACTTTTCTTTTAATATTAGGTGATAGTTATGGAGAGCTTCTTTGTAAGCTTGATTATTTAGTTTAAAATAAACAGGTCTTTGATTTAGAATTAGTTATATATAATGTACAGATGTTTAGAAGCCATCATTAAAGAGACAGGGTTCTAGGCTGAAGTTCTCAAGAACAGCTACAATAAAATTGGTTTATCTGAAAATTGCTTATGATAATTTGTATTTTAAAATATAACTTCCAAGGGTTTGGTTGTACTTTGTGTGGAGGCTATGTTTAAAAATGGCTATTAATTTGTTACTTTTTAATAAGCAGTGTCTATAAATGAAAATAAACTAAAAATGAACTCAACTGTATTTCAAAGTGTAAAACATCCGTTGCACAGAGATGTTTTTTAAGGTACCTTCTATTCTCTTAACACGGATGCTAAAGAAGATTGTGCTTTTGCCAATGGTTGGCAGTAATATTTTTAAATTAGACAAATGAATTGCAAGAATTTGAATAATTCAAATTGAAGAATTACATTACAAAAAGGAAGACAAAGGAGTAAATTGCTACAATAAGAAGAAAGGAGTTAATTTATGGGAAAACATAATCTTAAAGAAGGGTATAAGGAAAGAATACAGAGGATGAAAGAAAGGGTAGATAACAAGATAGGAGGGCAAGAAAAGGAACCAAACAGTGCTTTAACAGATTGGATTCTTGTCTGGTGCTAAGAGGATTGTCAGCAGAGCAGAAAATATTGTGCTGGCTTTTAGAGGTGGTTCCTTTGTTCCGTATGCTGTATGCCTGTATAATTACCACATTGGTTTACTTGTAAATAAACATTTTAGTAAAGTTTCTTTCTTTTTTATTATCATATGAGAGGTGAATAAAAGATGAATTCTTTATAAAGGACTATTTCTAGTGTCCACACTAAATCCTAGCATCGTAAATCTTGTTTCCAAAATACTTACGAGTTCCTTGGGTGGTACACCATACAGATGCTCATATGCAATGTTCTCTGTTTGCTTATTTAACACTATAATTTTTTGTCCATTATGAGCCTAAGGTATTTTTAATGAAGGGACTTCAGAGTGTGCTATTATATAATTTTGCCTTCTGTTAAGGTTGTTTTATGATTTCAGGTACATCATGCAATGTGAAAAAGATTACAGAAGTCTAAAATTGAAAATGTAGCAAGTTTAGGATGTAACATTCATTTATGTAAGCAGAAGAATATTTTTAATAAAATTTTTATCAATAATGCAATATTAGATGAACATTTATAAGGCAATATTTCACATTAAAAATATGCTGGAGTAAGAAATCTAGGGGCTGTCTAGTAACCAAACATCAGTTCTGCTTTGGTATGACACTGTTCTCCAGACTGTCTTAGCAGTATGTCTCAGCCTGTCTTCACTTGCAGAAGTTAGGGGATTCTCAGGTTCTTTATTTCCTCCTCTTCCCAGACTAAATGTAATAATTAAAATGCCTACATTTTAGGAAAAGGGGGTGGAATACATGAAGAAAATACTTGACTCTGATTCCCCAAAAGCAAGACACTTGAAGTTTGCAGCTGCATACAATCTTGGCAGAGCATATTATGAAGGATGTGGTGTTAAGCAATCAACTGAAGAGGCTGAAAGGTAATGGCAGTCAGTAATTCTCCATATGAGTGTAAGATGCTAAGATACTGTGCTACTTAAACTTTCTTTGTCCACATTTTCTTAGGTTGTGGCTTATTGCTGCAAACCATGGGAACCCAAAAGCAAGCGTGAAGGCCCAGAGTACTTTAGGAATGCTTTATTCTCTGTCAGTTCTAAAAGATCTGAAGAAGGTAAAGCCCACTTGTACCTTTTGAGCTTCATGAGTCTCAAGTAATTTTGAATTTCACAGAAAGAGGACAGCAGTATCTTTGACTCTGAAAACTGTATTGTAACTACTGCTAGGCATTATCCATTTAAGCCCATGTGAACAGAGGGCTGGAATCCCTCATTTTGACTCAACACTGCTAGCCAAGTTGGGTTTTTTTGTTGTTGTTTGTTTGTTTATTTGGAGTAGCAGGGAGAAGGATATAATGAATTAAAGCTTTGTCAGCCTTGGTACCCTTCAAAAATCAAGGTGTCACTGACTGATAGCTCCAACAGGAAATGAAGCAGGTTTAAAAACCTTACAAGCATTCTGCTTTCTTTTACGTACAAGTACTTCTTAGAGGCTGGTTAATGTAAAAGCTTTTATGGAAACAGTATGCAAGAAAAGCAGCTAAAATGAATGTATACTCTAATTTTATGCCTCTTGTATAGGCCTTTTTCTGGCATTCAGAAGCATGTGGCAATGGAAATCTGGAATCACAGGGTGCACTTGGTGTTATGTATCTCTATGGACAAGGTATATGTCAAAACACTAAGGCTGCTTTGGAGTGTTTGAGAGAAGCAGCACAACGTGGAAACATCTATGCTCAAGGCCATCTTGTGGAATATTATTACAAAAGAAAATTTTACTCAACAGCTGCTGCAATAGCCAAAAGGTGAAGTTAATTTAACTTTATTTTTTATTATAGTTCTTCATGTAAGACCACAGAACTCAGATTAAAGTTATGTCCATGCTCTTGTCTCTCCAACTCAAGAGACATTTGAGATAATGAATTGCAAGATCTCATCCTTGAAGAGGGAATAGCAAACCACAGACATAATTTATACCATAACGTTCTCAATTATTCATTACAGTTGAACCTTTCTTTCTAATCCTGTGAAGCAAAACAGCCTTGAACTAGAATCCAACGTAGAAGCCCCCACTCAACCCTGCCTTCCTGTATCTTCAGTCCACAATCTGCTCTAGGCTCCTGCCTTCACCATTCCCTTTTAAACACCTGCAAATATGCTGTTCTCCACATCCCCCATCTTAATGTCATTTCTACCCTCTCTTCCATCCCATCACTTCCTTACTCTGTGGCTCAATATGCTTTAGTCCAGTTCCTATGTCCTTTATAGGAAATGCAAGCATTGATACTGGGTGGGATCCTACAGTAACCAACTCCAAGCAGCACAGCCTGGGACCTGGAAGTAGCTGCTGCACACAGTGCCACATTATTGCCCTTTAGTTTTGCGATGGGTTTGCCCTTGGCTGGGGGCC
>NW_010106126.1:48193-92539 GCF_000699245.1 Pterocles gutturalis | reverse complement strand
CTCGGGATTTGCCGTCTTTGGAAACCATTTGGCGTCCTCTGGGGCTCCCACATCTGGAGTTCTTCTTTCGCACTTCTGGCAAGAGCTGCTTGGTTTCGTGTTTTGCTGGGTAGTTTATTTCTATTTTTTTTTTTTTTTTTTTTTCGTCGGCCTCCAGGAAGGCAGTGTCCTTCTCCTGGAGCTCCCGCTCGGGGGCTGCCCTGCCCAGCGCCTCCTGGGGTATGCTTCTCTTTGCAGTTTTTTTGTCTTTCTCTTTTCTGTCCCTTCCTTTAAGTTTTGAAGGCTGTGGGCTCCTTGCTGGCTGTTTCCCCTGGGTTGCTCTTCCTGAGATTTCCCCTGAGCCTCCAGCAGCTGTAGCCTGACACCCCTCTTCCCTCGGTGTTCCGGTTTCAGAAGACTGGTGCAGAGGTGCCCTCGCCTCCTCCTTTGTGCTGAGTACAGTGTGATGGGGTCTGTATGACCAGGCACTGAGTTCTTTGGGGAGCTTCATATCCTGGACATCTGCCCATTGTTTAAGCTGGAGCTATAATGAATGTGGGGTCTACCTCCATTTTTAGGTCTTGGGCAAGTTTCTTGGGTCCTTCATCAATCCGAGAAGCCAGGACCTTTCATGTCTTGTCTCTGCTTCCTGGATGTCTGCAGTGGCAGCTCTCTGAGAACCCCATGAGGATGACTGCCAGAGAGTGCCCCCAGTTTCTGTGCTCTGCACACCCTTCTCCCAGACCTCAACATCTAAGGAAACACCAGGGATTTGTCTGGATGTGGCTTGACTTCCCTGTGCTAATCTCTGTCACAGCAGGTCCATCACCCAAGGTCAGGACTCCAAACTGTGCTCCTGCTGCCACGTCCCCTTGCACTCTCCAAGGTGCTGTCCTGGCCCCTGACTGGGAAGGTAGGGACCCTGCTCCCAGGCCAGTGGCTCCTCCACATGGGTCCACATAGGCCCTGGTTTGGGTTTTAGGAACCCTCTATCTCTTTTAGGAAACAAACTTGTTTTGACCCAGCCTGGACTCCCTTATAGCAGTTTGAAGAGAATTGGAGATAGCGTATTGACCATCTAGTTTCAAACCTCTCTGCCTCTCAGTCTTCTCCTCCAGCAGGGCATCCTTGATGTGTTTTGTCCCATTTTGCTTTGGGGATGGGGAGTGTACAGCCATTGCATTCAGTTCTGTAGAAAAGGGAATCCATCACCCAGGAAGTTGAATGACCATGCACGAGCTCCAGGTGACACCAGTAACTACAGCAATACCCTTTCTGGTGTGGGAGAGTGATAAGGTGGTGCATTTCAGTCTTCAGTTCTCCAAGTACCTCACACAGCAGGGGTTCAGGGATGTATCATCGTACCACTTCATTAGCTGAGCAGAATTTGTGTAGGCTCAAATCTTACTCAGTGTCTACCTAAGAGGTCGTGCACCAAAAGCACGTGGTTGGGGGGTTGTGTGCTCATTAACTGAAGAGGAACATTATTCCTTCTTCTTGCTCCATCTCATATCTCTGCATTGAAGCCCCTGTGCTGGATGTAGAAATACTGAGACATATTTTCATGCTGGCTGGATGCTGCCCTATCTCCACTCCTGAGCATGCTGGCTGTGGATGGAGGAGAGAACTCGTGTCCCTAACTACAGAACACAAAGGCTTTAGTGGCATTACCGTTCTGAGCAGTCTGTTTTTAGGCAGGCTTTAGAGAAGCTGTGTTAATCCCAAACAATGCAGAAAAGAGACAGAGAGAGCACAGCTTGGGCAAGAGAAGCATAGTGACTCTGGGATGAGGCTCAGAGACAGGAAGATAATGTGGCTTCCAGTCCTCCACTCCACCTTTGGAGAGGGTTCCCAGCCCAAGACATAGCAGAACTTTGAACCTAGGTTTGCTGAACCTGAGATTTGACACCTGGAAAGACAGAAGCATGGCTGTTGGAAACAACTTTGATGTTCCTTAATGTGCGTAATGATAATGGAGCTGGAGAGTTTCTGTGGAGCAAGATGTAACTCTCTTCTGACAATAAGCTCCTTCAGAAACTTCTAGCTAGATGGGAATTAAACCAAGCAAAGCACAACCTCCTTGTGATGCAAAGGGTGACCTCATGCAATGTGGTGGAAGAACTCCAACTTCCTCTGTCCTTATCAGTGCTGTCTGCTGAATGTTTTGTAAGAGTTAGACACAGCATATGGTGCCTGTGGATCTGAGCGTGTTACAGAGTTTATTAAGCTCGGAAAGGGACCTTGCAAGGACTAGTTTGCACTGTTCCCCTCCTGTTTAGAGACTGGACACATCTTACTTGATTCTTGTTGTGCCCTGCTACCCCCATCTTTCCATTTCCCAGCAGGTGAGTAGTTCTAGGACACACATTATAATATGCTTATTTCACAGTCTGACTTATAAAATGCTTGTATGAAGAGAAAACAATTGTTAAATAACCCTCCTGCCTCCTGAATTGAATGTCAGGAGTTGGAAGCGTACAGAGACCTGTTCAAAGAGTCATAAGCCACGCTGACCTAACTCTAGCTGTGATAGCTGCAGTGAGGATAAACAGCGCGAGAACGAGCCTTCTTCATAATCTCTTAGACAGGCAAGGGTAAATGGAAGCCAGGGGTCACCAGGATGGGATTTAGTCTTTTCTCATTATTTATCACACCAGCAACAGGGTCGTAATATAAATGTTGTGAGACTTTTGCACTTTCCTGTGAGGGAGGGGTCATCACTGTAAGAAATCAACTACTAGACAGGTGCAGGATGGAAGGGGCGGTACATTGTGTTAGTATATTAAAGCCAAAGGACTTGAGCTTTCGTGGGAGAAAAGGAGACATGAACAGAGGAGGTTCATTGGGTAGGTGGATCCGAGGGATTTGGACCCTTTTTTTGTGTTGCTTGTGTTGAGTGGTGGTTGTGTGGCTGTCATGTTGGCTAGTGCTGATCCAAGCATCTGGTGAAAATGAAAGCTGAGGTTTGGCCATCTCCCTTTTTTCTTTCCCTTTTGCTGTAGACATTGTTCGCAGCGACATTGCCCTGGATAAGCAGAAAGGCTGTAAGATCGCCCAGCATCCTGACATAATGTTGGAGCTACAGAGGGAAAAGGCAGCTCAGATGCACTTGGTTTTGTTAAAGGAGCAGTTTTCAAACACATACAGCAACCTCACACTAACAGGTAAGGCTGCAACACCGGCTCTGGAGCCAGGAGCTGGAGCTAGTTCTTGCTAACTCACAGGTGTGTTAAAACCCTCAGGTGCTTTACCTCTGTATGAATGAGCATCTCTCTGGCTGCCTGTTTCCTACCAAGATTACTGGGTGCTGGGAGGGAAAGGACCTGCAGGAATTTGTGGTGGACTCATAAGGCCTCTGCAGCTGGCACCTACGCAGACACACCAGATTTGGTGCCCCTGGACAGAATGTTTTCTACAGTCTGACCTAAGCAGAATACCACAGCACGTGAAGTGCTGGAGAAATCTCCCTGCTAACTGTTCACGTCGATGGGGCTGCAGCAATTACTAAATTTGGAGTCCTTTAAGCTGCAGCTGATTTTTTTTTCTTTCCAGAGCATGCACTTTGTGTGAACCCAGTAAATATTAAAGAGCAAATATAAAGGGATAATGGCCCAGACAGAGATGAGAGGATACTCTTTTTCTGGCAACTGTTTGTATTATCCAGGGAACAGAATCTCAAAGGATGGAGGAGACTGCCACATTTTGGATACACATTTAATGGTGCTTGTAAAGGACTGATGTCTTCAGGCAGGGAGCGGGTAGAAGGATGGGATCCCAGCAGCCAGCAGCGTCCTTTCATAGCTGTTCTCCTTATCACTACAGCTGGATGAGCCACAGATGATGGGAAGGAGGAAAAGACTAATAAATCAAACAAGATCCCATTTTGCCCTTGCTGGGTCCCTTTCCTGTGAAAGGCAGGGAGACATCCAATTTTTACAGGAGGGAGGGCCCCGTGCTCTGCCTGGGGAGGAGATGGCAAGCTCCGCAGTGGCCCTCCCTGCTGCTGGGCTGGGAGAGGCAAGCGGGTCCTGTGCAACCTACCCCCTTCCCTCTGCTGCCATCCCTAATTCAACATCCAGCCTCTGCCTTGAAGCCAGCATGGGTCTGAGTCCTCACCAGTGCAGCAGCGAGCTCTGGCTCTCCCGGGGTCATCGGCTGTGCTGGGCCTCTCAGGGACCCCACAGAGGGGGTATGGTGATACCAGGGCTGGCACAGGGCTCAGCCCAGGGGGCTGGTGGGCATCAAGGCCATGGGCATGGCTGAATCACATCATTCCTGAAAGCCCAGCATTTAAATGGGATCCTCAGAGCCGTTTCTCATTCTCTGTAACGTAACCCACTTGGCTGTTTATTCCCAGTACAACTGCTGGAATCAACATTGTCAGCTTTTCCCCTGACAACTTGCTTACTTTCCACTAAACAAACTTCCCTCGAGAAGAGAAGCTGCTCTCCCCTATCCTCCTTCCCTCACTGCTTCAAAAGCTCTCTGGCATTGCTCACATTTTTTACAGAACCTGCAGAACAAAGGTGCTACCTGGTTATCAGCTCAGCTCTTAGCCTTTCCAAGTGTGTTTACAGGATAGTTCAGAAGGTTTTAGCTCTAACTCTTCAGGAGGGAGAGAGCAATTTCACTGGGATATTACCCAAAGAACTATTTTAATGTCCTTTAACTCCCGCTGAATGTGAGCAGAGCAACTTCATAATTGTTATGAAGTTTAATCTTTTATTTCATAGACATAGTCTGAGAACATGGACTCTAGACAGCTAAGCATAATATTTAACTGGAACTCTACTAACTTGTGTAAATATTTCCCTTCTCTGTGATGGATCTGGTGTTTGGGGTGGGCAGAGGGGGTTGTACATCTGTTGCAGAAGGGCATTCCTTACCTTCAAAATTCAATCAGACAGAGTTTGCTTGAGGGCTTCTTTTTGTTCTGCACAGTGTATTTGTACAGAGCTGTAGGGAGTCCCCGGGTCGTGAGGCAAGGTTCAGGAGCAAGGATCCTGACCTGGTTTGGGGAGGGATATTAAAGGACTGAGTTTGCAGGGATGAAGTATCTGGGGGACCCCTGAGAACAGCGTTCCTCCTGGAGTATCCAGGAGTCACTTGGCCTCATGCAGTGCATGTACTGTGGGTCACCCTCTGTACTCAGTGTCCAGCCTTGACTGGAGGAATATTCAAACCCACGCCTCTGTGTAAGAGGGGCTCCTACTGCTGCTAGTTCCTGCAGCACTTTAATTGTACCAAGGAAATGTAAGTGGAGTATCTTGCTCAGGCTCATGTGACAATAAAGGTTCTTTATGATGGGATAGCTACTTTAGGAGAGCTTGGGAGTAGGAATACCACCGTGAGGCATCTTTATTCCCATGCTACTACCGCTACCACTGGAGTGATTTGGATAAAAAGTCCCCTTCTCTTCCTCCTCGTCCCAGTTGACATAGTTATATAAGCAACTTGAAAGACTATAGATCAGGCCTCCCACGTTGTCTGCAACTGTTGGTAAGTAATATTGCCATGAAGCTTCCCTGCAGTATCCTCATGGCTTTAAGAATGAAAGCTCTTAGAGTGCAGGGAGTGTGATTCTGCAGTCCCTGTGGCATCAGTGTAAATCACGAGCTTTTTCAAATCTATTCACCAGTTGCATGTGGTTCCCAGTGTGCTTCTTATTTCAGCAATCAGGCAGAGTTGTGGTTTTGCACTGGGATTTAAGCTGCTCCCAGCAGCAGGTACCTCCAAGGTAAGAGGGTGTCTTAAAATGAAATGTGTTTTTTTGTGCTAAGACACAACCGAGACTGAGTGAAACCAGGCAGTCTTTCTGGCTCTTATTCCTCCAGGAACACATGTTAGACTCTGGCTTAGGCCACTTCAGTTTCTCTAGGCAAATATGAGCTTTCCTCGGTTCCTGTCTGCAGGCTTTCTGTTACATCTTGCATTTGCTTTCTGTACGTGATCTTTCTAGGCTTACTGAGCCTGCCTCACTCAGATAAGCAATAGTCTTTGATCTGTGACAGTACTATTTAAATGCTGTATAACATTTTGAGGCTTATTAATCTTTGCTGCTTCTCTCTTCGTGCTCAGAGATAGGTATCTCATTTCACAGATCGGCATCTCTGATGCTCTTGGGCGAGCCTGTGGTAGAGCAGGGAGCACAGCATCGCCTGCTCCGTTCTGGGAACCACTCTCTCAGCTCTTCCTGCGGTGGGTTAGGGGAGGAAGAGGAGGAATCTGTCCCTAGAAACACTTCTCTGCTCCTTCTTTCTTGAGTTAGGTGGTGCAAGCACTGATTCTTTTATATCAGGAGCAGTAGAAGTTGCAATCATCACAGCAGGCTCCCCTCCTTTGCAGCCCTCAGGAGACAGGTCCTGGTGACAGTAAGGTGATCTTGGAGCCCTGGAGCTGAGGGGTGAATGCACAGTGTTGGGCTGGCAGCAGGTGAGGAACTGCCTGGGGCCGTGGAGACACAGCATGCATGTAGGCTTTTGGGAGTTTGCTTGTGGAGAGCGGGGCAGCAGCAGGCAGAGCTTTGATAGATTAAATCTGAAACCGTCCATCTGTGGTGCCAGTTTGTGCTGGGTTCATGTACTGCATTTGTACTTTAGGAGATTGGATATCCACAGGTTTCTGCGCTGCTTTTAAGTAAAGCCTATAAAGCTCAATGGAAGAGGGAATTGCTCAGGTCAATAGATACATGTGAAAACCTGTCCCCTTCTGTATTTACATGAAGCGTTAAGTGTAACTGAGCTTCCCAAGATACAAGAACAAAAAATAAATTTGCCTCTAGGAGTTCCCATCCTGAGGAAACAAAATAGTGCCCTACTTCTCATTCTGGAGAGCAAAAGCATGTCTCTTCTTTCTGCTCTACCTTCTGCTTGAAGCTACAGTGTGGATTACTTGGCTGAATCAAGAGACTGGTGATGACAGCTCTCCAGCCTGGGCTACCAGACCACTTCTGCACTGAAGAGCCCATGAGGAGTCTTCAGGGTGTGTGGTAGAAACCTGTCACATAGTGCAACACAGCCTCTAAAGGCAGCAGCTAAGGGAGGACACCCTCCTCACAGGCTACACAATGCTCCCAGTTGACCCTGTGGTTCCACCCTGCTGAGGCTGTTAGCAACAGGTCTCTTCCAGCTGCACTGAAAGAGATGAAGTGAGATTAAAATCATGTGGGGGCTGCTAGGAACAGAGCTGAGAGCTGCCAAAGAGTGCATTTTACTATCTGTGTCCAATGTTGCAATCAGGTGTTTTACACTGGCATCCCATTACCCCTGTCAAGGTCATTAGATAACTTAAACTCTGCTATACCAGTAGCTGTGAGATCTGTGTGAGGGTTTCCTTGGAAAAGGCCATTTCTGGCAGTGGTGACAGCTGGGTGGAGACCTTTTTCATCTGGGGTAAGTGGTATGGGTGTGTGAGGTGGTCGTGATGGAGTGCACACACCAGCTTTTCTTAAGTAGGGATGCATGATGGTGGCACGAGTGGAACAAAGCAGAGTGATGGGGGTAGAAATGTGTGTGTGGCTACTGCAGGGCAACTGTGTGTGAGGGGGCATGGAGTGAGGACTAGGTGTCTGCATGAAAAGCTTGTAAGAGAGAAGCTGCCCTGGAGAAATATGTTTTTTCCCTCTTCTCTGAAAACAGTGAGAGCTGTGGTTTGCTTGTTCCTTGGCTGGGAATTGCATGGGTCAGGTTGAGCACCTGTGACATTTGTGTTTCCTGCACTTGTGAACCTCCCCCGGTGGTTTTGTTTTTACGCTATGGGGCTTGTGAGATGGTGGTCCTGGAGCAGGACACGTCTGCAGGATGCAGGACCTGTTCCATGGGGTGCTGGGTCTGGAGGGGGACGTGGCTTGGAGGCTGCCCTCACGAGGGGGTCTGTGCAGAGAGCAGGGCATGGCGCTGGCTGTGCTTTTGGTGCCTGTGCTGTCGGGCAGAAAGGCTGCTCTGCTTGTTTTTGCTGGAGTTTTCTCCAGATTTATGATTTTATCTCCAGTTATAGCTAACTCCATGGGGTTGGAGGGGAGGCCACCTTGTGAGATGAGACCTGGGAGGGTTGTTGTAGGGGTGAAGGCAGCTTTTTTGCCTTTTTGGCACCTTGTTTGGGATCAGCAGCCTAAACGTCCTGTGGTCTGCACAGCAGTGATACCTATCATAGCTGTTCTACTGGGTGCTTCGCCGGGGTGATCCGCGCTGCACTTGCTCGCTGGCTTTCCTTCAAGGAGGGTGCTTTCTGGGACTGTGTTTCAGGCCTGGGGGTGGCTTTCGGATCAGGCTGTTTGCCTTTCTGTCCATCGCAGCCCCTTATGTTATACGTGTTATCCACAGCATTGTACAAAATAGATCTGAAAAGGACCTCAAGAGGGCATCTTCTAGCCTTTTCCATGACAAATCAGCTGTACCTGGCCTCCGCTTGGGGAAAGGTGTGTGAGGAGAGGCAACATATTTAATCTGACCAGCTGATACAGTTGGAAAAACAGACTAACTTTTGGGGGCTTGAAGCCTTTGTGGGGGCTGAAGCAGAAAAAGCAGTATTCTAAGTGAAATACAGAGTGAAAATAATTTCCCTGAGTTTGTCTTCTTGATTAGCATAACTGAGATACTGGTGGAGAAGCAGGAGGAAGACAATAATGTCATTGGCTCCTATGGGAAAGAGGGAGGGAGAGAGAATTGATGTGAAACACTCGGCGGGTATCCTGGAAGCAGGGGACCAGAAAAATTGTAATAGGTCATTACAGCAATATCTGTACTTAGCTCATAGTTAATGACAAGCAGAGTTGCCGCATCCCTTCTGAGGATGGTTTGCAGGTGTCTTCTGAGACCTCTGGATCAGAACTGAGGGATGGTAGTGGGAAAAACAAACTGTGGAAAAACAATCTCATGTAACGGAATGTTTTTGTGCCATTATCAGTTGTTTAAATGAGCTCATCCTGAAGCAAACTGGCTGTTTGTTTTTACCGCACAGCTTTCTGAGGGCATTTAGTCTGTCGCTAAAATATATTGTGTTCCTGGGCACGTCTGTGTAAAGCCAGCAGGTTGTCGGGGCTCAGTGGCTGGGTGCCGGCATTGCCCAGGTTGTGGGGACATCACTGTTAACTGATTCGAATGATGTGGCTTTATCCTTTTTCTTAAACCTCCTGTGACGTGAGAGATGTACCCTCCTTCAGCAATCGGCTCTAGGGCATAACTGTCTGTATCATTATGGAGTTGGTGTTTTCAAAATTTTTTGCCTCAGTTTAAGCCCATTACAGCATGTCGTCTCCCCATGGAAGTGGGGAACGGCTTACTGCACTACTTTCCTCTTTGCAGGAATCTTTTACATATTTGAGGCTTGTTATCATGTTTCCCCAAAGACTTTTGTTCTCTACACTGAACAACTGCCTTTCTTTTGCTCTTTCCTCATGGCCATGTTATTTTCAAGTTGAATGACACATGTGTGGTTGATTCTGCCTCTTGAGGGTCCCTTTCAGCCCTCTTTAAAATTTTTTGTGGTTCTGTGTTTTGTTGGGGTCCCTTGGGCTCTCTCCGCTTGGTCTGCGCTGTTTTTAAAGTGCGTTGCCTTGAAATGAGCCCAGTATTGTAGCCAAGGCCTCTATTGACTGAGAAGAGCAGCAGGGTTATTTCTTGTATCTCGTGCGTGACGCTTCTGTCTGTACACCCCTGCATAATAATGGATTTTTTGGTACAGTATTGCCTGTTTATGCCTGCACTTCTGTGTACCATTTCCCAACCAGCTGTGTGTTACCCATATGGAATTTCATCTAGACTCTATTTTCCTAGTTTGCTAATTAAAATGTTATACAAAACTGGAGGTAAAGCCTTGCAAAAGTAAAGGTGTGTAACATCTGTTGCCTTTTTCTCACATGCAAGAGCCTTTTGCTCTGTCAAAGAGACGGCAGGTTGGCTTCCTGTGGTAGGGCTATTGCTTCCAGCCCTTCCTTGCAGATGGGTTGTTTGATTTTTCAAAATTTTTTCCAGGAATTGAAGTTATGTTGACTGGCCTGTAATTTGCTTAAGTTTTCAACCTGTTGAATATAGCCACTATATCTGCCCTTTTCCAGTGTTTTGAAACCTCATTTATCTTCCAGAAATTCACAGAGGTAGTTGCTGATGGACCTCAGCCTATTTGACAACATCAGACTTCAGTAATCTTCATTCTGCTCATGTGCTACTATGCCTTACACTTCTACTCTGCTGCTTTTAATTGCATTAACTTTGTGGTCTTGGTTATCCTTTTTCATGAAGTCTGACCCAACAAAAGCCCTAAACGTTTCAGCTTTGTCTCTGCAACTCTGTGAGTTGTTGGCTATTGTGAAATTGTGTCCCAATTTATACCTCTTTGCTTCCTGAGACAGCTGCGAGCCAAACCCCTGGGATCTCCCGCCTCCTCTTACCCTAATTAGTAGTTTTACAACTTGTTGTGTGCTGGCGGCGTGTGTATGTGTGTGAGAGAGGTCATGAAGGTGAATCTCTTTTTCAGGTGACACTCTCTAGTCTGTTAAGCAACACTTTGGCTTTCTCATTATCTGATTTCGTTATTGCTTTTGTAACTGTGGGGAATGTGGCTTCTTGTGATGTGTTATTAAATTTAAATTTATTAAATTCAACAGTCCAGTTTAGCTAGCCTCACAAGAGAAGGCATTTTATAAATTGTGTATCTTAAAATTAGCAATTATATGTGCATTATAATATGTAATGTCATTACCAGAACCAGCCATTTCTGGGTGCCGTGTAGAGAATAAAGAAAACACATAAACCTAACAGAAAACAGATTTCGGTGGAAGGGGGGAGGGCTGACATGCCCTAACAGCTTTGGAAGGGCTTGTGGCGTGTTCAGTGGCATAAACCAATCTATTAACCTTTTCTCCCTGCTCAGAAGGTGATGAACTCTTTGGTCTGTCTCTTATCAAATGTCTCCTCGTTACAGCTGACAATCCCTGCTGCGAGCGGTTTCTGTTGAACACTTGGCTCTTTCGCTCTGTTCCTCTCTTCTGGTGCCATTCCTTTGTGCTCATCCGCATCTGCCTGATGGAGTTTCCATTTCTTTTTTCGTGTGCTGCAAGCCATGGAGGAGTCTGTGATTTACCCTTATCGTACCCCTGCACTAAGATAATTTGCATTTGTTCCCTTATCTTGCTGCGTGTTTAGAAAACACCATCTTTCCTGAACTCCCTTTTCATTCTGCTGAAATCTCACTTGCTGACCCTCTGAGTTTACTAAAGCCTCTGTCCTTACATTGCACTTCTTTTACCCTGCTGCTGTTTTCCCTTCTGTTCCTAATGAGCACAAACACTTGTTTCTGATGCTCTCACCCATGGTGCTTTCCACCTTTTTGTTTTTTCCCAGTTTTTCTCTGCTGTTGGGAATCAAACCTCAAGGAGCCTCCTTCCTAGTTTTGTTCCTGTCTCTTTCACAATTTTTTTTTTCTCGGCGCATTCCAGGAACTTGATGCAAGGCTGTGTCTGATGTCTTCCTTTCCCAGCAAATGTGTGGGCAGTTAAAGGTCCCTAATTACCAGTGGGTTCTGTGTTTCAGATGCTCCCAATAAGCTTGTGCTTCTGATCTCCCTGATTTTTTTAGCCTAAAGCAGACCCCCAGTGTGCCACTGTCTGGGCTCCTTCCACTCTTATGTTACACAGAGGTTTTTATACCTGCCCTTTGTACTGCTGAATTTCACCCCCTGCTTTTACAGTGGGCCCCAAGATCACCCAGACCATCTCGTGTGATGTTTCCCATCCTCTGCTGTGCTGATGATAATTTTCCTCTTTGTCAGCATCATGCTTAACTTTGACTTTCAGCCCCTGGAGCTTGCTTTGCCTCTCACCATCAGGTTAAAAACCCCTCTGCCACGCTGACAATATAACACCTACAAGCAGCAGTTAAACGTCGTGGATTTTCCTCTTTCATAAGCTGAATGGATTTGGCTCCTTAAGCTTCGCTTCGCCAAAGTCCCCTTGTAGCGCCTCCTTTGTCCTGTGGCTCTGCAGGACAGACTCTTCCATTCTGGAGATATGAGCTGTATATTTTTTTTTCCCTGTATGTGTATTATCTTGTGCTTGGCTGAATTAAAGCATGCTTGGTTGGATGGTGGCCATTTAGCTGTACAAATTGGATCGCAGGGTAAATGGGGGCTGTTTTGTTCGTTATTTACTAACCTATGTTTGTGCTATCTGCAAGCTGCCTCACAGGATCTTCTGTTTATATTTTTCTAAATGATTGGTAAAAACACTGCATCCTGTGGGGTGGGAAGCAGGCGATGGAAATGTTTTTGTCTCATCAACCACTTCTGTCCATCCAGTTACGCCAAATTATTTCTGTTAATGCAAGTTCTTAAATCAAGCTGTAACATCAGTTAGATTCTGTACAACATATGCTGGCTGGTAATTAGTTGAGACATGAATATAATGAATTATCAGTGGATTCTCATATTGGCTTTTAATTATATTGTCTAGGTCTGCTATCAGGCTGACTAGCTGTTGTTCCCTAGGTCAGCTAGTCCTGCCTAAGCACCAGCATGGGGTTAGGGCTCTCCTTCCCTTCTAGAATTACCTGGCATTCCAAGATTTATTAAAAATTAGCTTCAGCAGGTCAGAGATCTCCTTTGTGCACTCAGAGGTGCAAATTATCCAGGGTGGGTGATTTCACAGTGTTTATCTAAAGCAGATGTTATCTAATACATCTCTTGGGCATTAGTAAACTATGAAGTACATCGTTGTCTTAAGATGCTTTCATCATCGTATCTTCTTCCCAAATACAGAGTGCATATATTTGTATTTTTGTAATTACATTGGTAATTTTACCATGTAAACAAAATAATGGATCTGTGTCTCTGTTCAGATTTCCCTTCTTTCTTCTATGTTTAAATTCCCACTATAAACTCAGTAAGGCATGAATTTTTCCGTTGTGTTTTTTAAATACTTTACTAATTTTCTACACTTTGTAATTTGCAGTTTGTTGCTATTTCTTTAGCTTTACAATTGTTTTCTATTATTACTGCCTATACCACTGCATAGTGATGGGTTTCCAGGTAAAATCCCCTTCCAGCATGGTGATGGAGTATACTGAATTTGGCCATCTAAAACACTTAAAAACAAAACAAATAAAACATTTAAATATGCTTTTGTCCAGTGTTTTCTTCCTAATAATTTAATTAGATAATTTTCTTAGCCTGGAGTAGTTGAAGCACATTGTGTATTTATTTCTGACTGGGATTACAGTCCCACTATCTTTTCTCAAATGCAGCCTTTGAGAAGGCAGCTGCCAATGGGGACAGAGCAGGGAACTTCGTGTCTGGTGAGTTTTCTGCATTTTGAAAAAAATTCCTAGCAAACTGTGACATAGGAACAAATTTTGCTGCAGTTGGAGGACTATCGCCAGCTTCAGTGCTCCAGCCACCATCCCTATGTATTTGCTTCCTGTATAACGGGAATGGTTATTTACGCGCTGCTGGGAAGCTTGCAGCCGGGAATCAGGAATGTGTGTCTGTGGGGTGGTGCAGGACACATCTCTGACAGACCCGTGCTTTGTGGCCAGGCTAGCTCATGGAGAAAACAGAGAGAGGAGAGGGGAGAGGCGCGGCTGGTAAGCCTGGCTTGGCGGGGAGCGATGGCTATAATCTCTGTGGCTGGACCATGGCTCCTGCCTGCCCTGCGCTGCTCAGTGGGGGCACTGCCTGCTGGTGGGAACGCGGTTTGGTTCCCAAGGCTTGTTCTCCAGTTGCTCACTCTAACTCCTTTTCCATCTGTCCATTCATTTATTATTTACCGCTTTCTTTTGCTCTTTTCTTCGTTAGCTGGTTCCTGATGCTCCTGGCTCAGGAAGGGGGTGTCTTATGGGGAGCAGGAGTGCAGCAGCAGATGCTGCTGTACTGCTCGTCTGCCAGCCCTCCTTGTCGTGGGGACAGAAGCATGTGGCATGCACAGTTAATTAAATTCTTTAACATTTTTCCAAGTTGAGAAGAGGGTCAAAATCCTGGAAATGAGAGGTTCTCGACATCTCCCATGTGGTCCATGCTCTGCTTTTTCAGAGGCTCGTACTGGGGATGGATACACTGCTGTGGGAGCGTAATGTGAGAGCCTGTGGATGTGCATGTTTTGTGCAGCTAAAAGTGGTGCAGGGAAGAGTGAGGTTACAAGGTGTTCAAAAGAAATTTTGGATCTCTCTTACTTCATTAAGTTTTATATATAGGGTTGCTGTGCCAAGAGACGCGATCATTGACTTTCTCAAAGAAATTAAAAACTCCATGAATTTAAATACTCTTTTTTTTTTTTTCCCCTGTTGAAAAGGTGGCAAAAGCAAAGGTTTTGTAGGAGAAACTGAAACTGGTTCAAATATAATTCTATTAACTAATTAGGGGAACCCTGGAAATGGGGCTGAGACTCACAAGCCTTTTTTCTTCTTTGCTGGGGCACTCCAAGAATCGGATCACCTGGGGAAAGCATGTTTAAGAAATACCAGATGGTCTCTGCGATGCTCCAGCTGTGGACAATCACTCCCAGCCAGGCAATCTGCCGTGCTGTCGAAGCCCTCTAAAACTGTGCTGCCCATTTGTCATGCTTCTCCAATTGCAGTGCTCTGGATAGCTTCTTTTTTCCTTGTCTGGCTCTTCCTTTCCAGTTTTTATCACCCACCCCCTCCATGAGCTAATGTAGTAACATCCCTTCATTGGCTATAAATCCATTGAAGAGCCACATATAAAATATTACTTTGTTGGGAAAGATTGGGAAACATCTGTTTTTTACCCGTAAGAGTCAGTCTCTACTTGTCTTGTATGATGATGTGACTATTTATATATTTGTAAAGTAAAAAGGAGGAGAGAAGAATGGGAATCCTAGAAACAATTTGAGTGGAGGCTCTTGATGGAGGAAACTGATTCAACTCTGGGATTTGTTTGGAGGCTAATGCTTGAGGGGGGGGGGCAGGGGAAGAGGGGGGCCACAGGCCAAGAAATTGCTCAGATGTCTGACAAAGTAACAGTTGCACCAACAGCAGAAGGTCCTTCTGGAAACCTTTTGATCTTGTGTGTGCTCCCTGGCATGTACTCATCCAGAAGAGCTGTGGGTCTAAACTGTTACGTATTATCTACTGGATAGAACAGGAACCTGGGAACAGTGACAGTCCTTAGATCCATTGGAGACTATAACCATAGGGGTGTACATACATAGCAGCAAAAGTACGTACCTATGGAGGCTTTGCGTTTAGGTGAGTATGCCAGGACACGGTGTCTGAGCCTGCTGGCATGAACTGCTTCTCGACCAACCCTGTCAGCATTAGTGCCTTGCAGAGCTGCTTGCTTTTGTTCACACATATGGGTTATGTCTCCATCCGCTTGCGGAACAAGGACATTGGTTTCTGTGAGCATGTGCGTGGGGAGGGCTGGCTCTGGGTACCCCAAGGTAGTGGTGGTGCAAGAGCAGGGTGCTGAGGATGTATTGTGCCTGCCATGGAGTGTGACATGAGAGCTTTGGGGGGATATGGAGCCTCTGCAACTATTACGTGAAGGCTGTCCCAAAAAGCCAGCCAGGCAGGCTTGGGATGCTTTGTTCACACTGCTGGTGTGAGCTGTGGAGTGAGATGCTTTGTCAGCCATGCTGAGGTTGTGAGGAACAAGTGTCTGTGTGAGGAGGGTGCTTGGGCACAAGCAAGGGAGGATGCTGCTTGAGGTGAGCTGGGTAGGCCAGGAGGATGCACCTTGCGAAGGCTGCACCTTGCGAAGGCTGCCTGTGGTGCTGGGCACCTCACCTGCCGGGAAGATGCTTTGCCAGTCTCTGAGCCCTCAGCAGGTGAATGTGGAGGAAGGAAAAGGAGATATCAGTGCTTGTGTGCAGGTGGTGGCAGGGCTTGCCAGGTGGCCCATACCACGGCTGTTCTCTGTGCCCTGTGAGGCTGGAAGATAGGAACACAGTGCCAGAGCTGCTCCTGACAGATGCCATTCCCTGCAGCTGTCCTCCTTTCCTGGCTGGGTTCAATGCCCTTAGCCTGCCCCATTGCTGCACAAACATGAGATCCTGCTCTTGGGTTCTTGCACATCCCGTGCAGCCTCCACGATGGATGGCTGCCTGCTCTTCTCAGCCTGGCCAAAACCAAACTCTGTGTGTGTCTCCCCTGCTGAGCCCGCTCACGCCTTTCTGCAGGGCTGTGGTTGACAGCTGCATCTTCCCCGCGGCCTTGTAACGCTCGCAAACTGCTCCCTCTCCCCATCTCCCACGCACTAGCCGCTGTGCTGCCGTCCCCTTCAGCCCTGTGGGAGCTCGGCCTGTTCTGATGGTTATCTGCCCTCACCATAGCCTTGTGGCCCTTCTTGGCTTTTGTGGTCCTTCCTTTTTCAAGCTCCCTCTTATTTTCCCTCCTGTGGTCCTCTGGCAGCTTCTTTTGCTAATCAGACCTTGAGCCCTCTTTTCCTCCGTCTTCTTGATCCATTGCCCAGTTGGTGTTGAGCTATGCTTCAGCCCCCGCAGGCACCGGTAAAAGCTTCTGAAGTCCCCCACCACACCCACCTCCACCTGGTGCAGCTCCTCTGAATGCTAGTGAAAAGTAAAAGGTTATTTTAAAATAGTAAGATATTAAATAACCATCACTGCTCTAACACCTGCTGTATCTTTGTCCTCTCTGTGCCAAAACCTTCAGCTATCTTGCACAGCACGTCAGGGGACTGGTGTAAAATTTGCCGCTTGGCTTTGGCAAGCTCCCACAACAGCAAGCCCTGTACAGCTCTGAGCTTGTCAGTGGCATCTGATAGTTTCACAGGTGAACTCGTGTTGATGTGTTTTGGTGCTGAATGTAAATTTGGACTTAACAGGATTGAGGAGTATAGGCTAAATTTGTGAGGTGAAAGCGGATGATAAAAAAGGAATTGATGTTGAAAATAGCTGGGTGGGTATGAACCACACAAGCAAAGCAGCAGCTGGGTGGCCAGGCACAGCCAGAGCCCTCTAAAGGTCCATGACAAGCTTTGATGTTGGAAATTATATTGGTGAGGCAGTGTTGGGCACCACATCCAGATCTCTTGTCCGTTTTAACAGAGAAAAGATGATATACAGTTGGAAAAAAATTCAGAAAGGAGCAGTAAATGTGACCAAATCCTGGAAATATGGGGCTATAGACAAGGTTTTAGTAAGATTCATCTACTTTGGGAAAACTAAAAACCAACTTGATCATAATGTACAAGTACCACCAAGGGGAAGAAAAATTTCGGAGCAAATAGCTCAAAATATTATCAGAGAAAGGCACAAAGAGAACCTATAATTTAAAGCCTAATACAGGTGTGGTGGGTTGACCTTGGCTGGATTCCAGGTGCCCCCCCAGCCACTCTATCACTCCCGTCCTCAGCAGGACAGGGAAGGGAGAAAATAAGAAGGAAGAATCTTGGACATCAGGATAAAGGCAGTTTAATAAAACAAAGAAAAACAGAAGATTTATTCTCTGCCTCCCACCAGCAGGCAATGTCCAGCCACTTCCCGGGAAGCAGGGCTTCACTGTGTGTAGCAGTTGCTCTTGAAGACAAACATTGTAATGATGAATGTCTCCCCTTCTCCTCCTTTCCCTTAGCTTTTGTTGCTGAGCAGACATCATATGGTATGGAATATCCCCTTGGTCAGTTTGGGTCAGCTGACCTGGATATGTCCCCTCCCAAGATCTTGCCCACCCCCAGCCTGCTGGTGAGGGGGGATGTCAGAGAGCCTGGAGGACATGCAAGCACTGCTCAGCAGCAGCCAAAACACTGGTGTGTTAACTCCTTTTAGTGACCAATACAAAGCACAGCACTATGAGGGCTGCTGTGGGGAAAATTAACTCCATCTCAGCCAGACTCTCTACAACAGGACAACCCTGAGCTAATAATGTGTGGATTTATAATGCTGAGAATAAATGTTGGAATGTTTCTACCTAGGTATGAGGTGGATTAACAGCCACTGTCAGCCTGAAAGCCAGACTCCTGCTTTTTTGAAACTGTTTAAGACAGAAGTTATGGATTTTGTCTAGTAATTACTAGGTTAGATCCTCTAATCCCTATCAAGCAGGAAGCAGAACTGTTATGTTAATGGTCCTTTCCATCCTTATAATCTGAATAAATGTGTAATGTGAGCATTGTGCCTCCTAGAGAAGAGGTGTTCACAGCAACTAATTGTTCCCTGAAACCAAGCTGGATTTGTTGGCTTTTGCTAGTAACTTGGCCAAATGGACCTTTCAGTCTGCTGGAAGCAAAGCTGCGCTCAGACTATGGGCTTCAGTTTTCTCCTGGTTAAGAAAGGAGTTGAACTTAGGCCAGAACCAGCCTGGCCTTGGTGTGGCATGCATTGGTACTATAAGAAAGATCAGCTTTAGGTCAGGGTTTTTTGGCCAGAGGTAGCTGCATTTAGGCAAGCTTAGCTGCGTCTCCTTGCTATAACCACCCCCAGGGAACAGCTGATGTGCTGACCAGGACAGCGGGACAGTCTTTGCTCTCTACAACCAAATCCTTCCCCAAAACAAGATCCGGAGACCAACTATCTGAAATGCAAGAGCTTCCCCAGGAGGGACCTATGTTCGATACGGTAGTCTTTATTTTCCTGCTTTATTTTAAAACTTGGTCATTCCCCCTAAAAAAAAGATTTAGCAGATATTTAATTGAATAAACATAGTAGAGCTACTTCTGAACTCTGGTGTCCAAAAGTTCATTTATGATCTTGCTGTATATAAATTATCGGATCTAGGGTTTTGACACAGAAATAGTCTTCATTTGATAGAATGTTATAAATTTAAGTTTCAGGAATTATCCTCTTGAGCCATCTCTGTGGTATTTGGCACTGCAGCAAGTCATTAGTCAATCCTGAAATAGTCATCAAGCAGAGAAACAGCTTATTTTATATACTGTTTCTTAGAGAGTTAAATATTTCCACATATTCAGGCTCTGATTGGAGTCTTGGATCCTTTCCAAATGTTCAACCTGTAAAGATATTTGAGAACCCCAGGACTTAGGCTCTTTCCAAAGAATGATAGATTTCACTTGAATTTTCACAAATGGAAAACCACAACTCCCCATAGCTGCAAAGAAAGCAGCTGTCATACCAGGTACGGAGTATGAGAAAACACTTTCTAAAAGCTTCAGGGACTTCCCATTATCTGGAAGTTTTTAGTGCTCTTAAAATTTGCAAAGAAAACAGCGGGTTTTTTTTTTTTTCAGCACAGCCTTGCCTCAGATAATCGGCCGCACCTGTTTGGAAGCGGCACTTCATGTTGTTCCCTTTTACAGACCTTCACACGTGTTTCTGTTAATTTCTCCTAGAGACCCAATTGTCAAAAAATCAGTCTCTGCATTGCAACTTTGTGCACAATCCCAAATTGGTGTGTTTTTGAGCACTTTGCCATGGAAAGTCTGTGGTCTGAGTGACTGAATCAATTTTGGAGTTTCAAAGCTGAAATCTTGGGATGCAGGGATACTGGCAAAAAGCTATTGAAGAAATCAATAGCTGCAAATTAACATCTCCAAATCCAAAGTTCTGCTTTTTGTTGTTGTTGCTGCTCTTCTTTTCAAAAACAGAAGCAATTTTCCAATTCAGAAATTGGAATGGATTTTGGTAATGGGCTTCTTTCAGAAAGGGTTAATTTTTGGTGAAATTCAGTGCAGACATGCATGATGAGAATTTGGGAAATGAGGAGTTAAGTCATGATGATGTAAATCATTGTTCTGCATTTAAAATAATAGTGCTTGGATAATTCTGATGTTGGGGCTTCTGCTTTTATTGGCTGAGAGGTTGCCAAAACACATGTGTGTTGTTCTGAGGTAAATGATTCCTATTTATAGGACAGGTGTCTTCTGATGTCCTGAGTTCAGTCTGTTCTGTAATCCCAGATCCTGTTTCTGATCTATGTTTAATAATGTGTGACAGAAGAAGATAGGAACCTTGCAGACCAAATCAGGCTAGGAATGTTTTGAATTTAGCTCTGCCCAGCTCTGTCTTCTTGTTAGGCAGGGTGTCTTTTCATAAGGGACTCGCCCTTCTAAAATTCATTTTTGGCTTTATCTTTTCTTTCTGAAACACATTGTCTTTTGGCTCATTTACATGCAGCCTGAAGCCCGCCGAGTGTGCCAGCCTCCTTCCTTTGCACTGACTCAAGAGGAAAAATGCTTTCTTACATATATTATTTTTAATGCAGGAGCTGCAATGAGGCAGTGCTACAGGGAGGGATGTGGTGGCTGGAGCAGAGCCGACATGTACATGATGGCAGCCATGCAAATAAACCTTTGTGTTTCCACCAGTGTCAAAATTAAACAGTACTTTACAGCTATTGGTTTGCGCCATGCAATGTCATTGAACACAGAGCTGGATTAGTTGCATTTACTTACGTGAAATGAAGACAGACCCAGTTATTGTGATGCTCATGCTTCTGTGCTGGTCACTATACTGCATTTTGAAGATAATTATTTAAAAAAAATCCCCCTCACGTCTTAAAATGAATGTGGAGCTAATGGAGGTGTTTGATAACAGGGAAGTAAAAATGTGACCGGGCTGCTCTTCAAGAATGAAGTGCAGGCTTCGGAGCTGGGGGTTTGAAAGAGGCACAGGCTGCTGGGAAGAGGGAGAGAAATGCAGGTTGACAGGCAGGGGAAGCTCTTAAGGTGCCTAATTCAAGGGAAGAGGCGCAGCTGCAGTGCCAGGGACTGGGGCGGAGGGAGGGAGGAAGGAGTGGAGCTCCCGGCCATGTCTGCTGCCCCAGCACACCCTTACCTGGTCACCACAGAGCCTGGCCCTGTTGTAGCGTGTCTGGTCATGGCGTGGGATGGCAAAAGCACCCAGGAGTCCCTGGTGAGCATGAGGAGCAGTTTGCCATCAGCTGGGCGCTGAGGATACTGTCGTGCCAGAAAAGGAACTGGGTCTGGGGGGAGGTGGAGGGGCCATGAGAACTGGATGGGAGGTTTGGCTCTCTTTCAAGCAGTTTCTGAAGCCAGATTAGTCTTTGCCAGCTGGTGTGCTATGTTATGTTTGTGTTATTTCTGGCAGCCCCACGGGGACTGGGAGTAACTCCGTGCGTCTTGTTTCTCTTTGCAAGGACAGGATAGTGCAGAAGCGGCACAAGCTTTGTGTTCCTGTTTCTAAGAGATGGAATGCTGGTTTGCCCCCAGATAGAAGGTGTGAGAGGGACCCAGGCTGCCATGCCTGTCTTTCACCTCTGATGCTACCAGCTTCCTCCACTGGCTGCATCTCCTGGGCTAGTCTGCTCTTCGCGTCACCATCTGTCCAGGTTTCCCCAGATGTGTCCCCTTGTCTGTCACTGTCCAGACAGATTTGGGGGAATTCAAATGTCTACTGGCCTTGCCTGCTGCTGTGCGTGTGCAGAAACTCTGACTGGACTGCCCCACGTCTGGGAAGCCCAGATGTGTCCACAGATGCAGGAATCCTGATGGCCTGCCAAACGTCTGGAAATGTAGGATATGCCCACATGCATGGGAGCTTTGAGCTGCTGTTTGTCTGGAAATTGCTGATAGATTCTTATGTGCAAGGATTGGACACTTTGTGGGAGTTTTGGATGGGCCAAAAGTACATGTGTTATACAATTGCTTTTAGTGCACTTCAAGTAAATGCAAGGTCTTGAAGAGGAGTTGGTCTGTGTGCGTACTAGGTGTCCGAGCCTAGTGTGTCCCTGAAGGTTTAGGATTAGGTTTGTTACACATGCACAGACTGCTCCATAGAAGTGTGCATACGTTGGAAATCCCTGCCAGACTGTGCTAGTCCTTTATTTTCCATCAGGATCAGTAGGAAGGTTCCCTGTGTTGTGGTCTTGCTTTGAGGCAAGACTTTGTATTTACCCTGTGCCTAAAATTCCTTTTTCTGCCTTAGCTTCATGCTGCCTTGCTGGGCTCCTTCATCTCCTTTCTGCACAGGTCCCTGGAGGGATCTGTACCTTCCCATTCCCCTTGCAGCAGAGAAGAGCAGAGGATGCTGGACATGGTGACTTTCACGTATGTCTGACGTGCTGCTCGCTTGCATTTGGGACATGGAAGAACTGTAACTCGAGCGTAAGCTGCTGTGTTTGCACTGTGGCTTTTCTGGACCAGGATTCCAGATTTTTGTTGGCAGGCTAGAGAAGGAAGTGAGGAAGGATTAATAGCTTTCTCTCCTAGATCCAGGCAAAATGCAAGCCAATTCACCAGACTTTGTGGCATTCCCATTTGTAGGGCCATAATATTTGGCCCTCGCTCTGGAAGCAAGTGAATCTGCTTTCCCATAGCTGCTGTCATGTGCGATGGGTGGTGGATGCCTCCTGGATCCCGAGAGCTGGCAGGTGACGTGCCCCAAGTGTGGCCAATGCAGAAGCCACTTTGTTTCCTAAGCCCCTGTTCTGGGGTGACTGAACTCCCAGGATATTCCCCTTTCTTCTGGAACACAGATTTGTTTTGGCATTTGGCCTCATCCATACGCTCCCTCTAGTGAATTCCAGGGTTAAAAAATCATGTAGGGTTTCCGTAAGAGCTGCCTCACTTGTCGTTTAATGATTCCACCTCTGAACTGGGACCCTGCTGCTTCACTGGCTGCCTTGACAATATGTCATTTGTCTTTTCTTCTTTTATTTAGCTTTTCCTACATTTTTTGCACATTCTGTAGATTCTCCTGCATTCCAAGTGTCTTGTATTTTCATGCCTCCTTTTATCTCTCTATTCATCTATCCCCGTATAGACAACAGAAATGCTAAGTCCACATAATCTGTAGAAAGCATGAACTGGGTTGTTAGACATTTTCCAAACATTACACTTCATGGAAATATTTTCCTGTAAGATGTAGAAAAGAAACAGCTGTCTCCTGCTCTCTCCTGGGCTGTTCCTGTGCAGGCTCTCCTGCTCTCTGAATTTACAGCACCATCCCTTGGACAAGTGACCAATGGCCAGCTTCAAGCAGTTGTATTTATGATGTGCCAAGCAGTGGTGAAGATGGTGATGTTTATATGCTAGTCAGATCTATATGGTGGGATTAATGTACTGTGAGAGACCTGGTGCTGATGCTTCCAGAATCAGGAACTTTTCATCAGCAGAATAGTCACTGGGAAACTTGGTGCAAGTCATGGCTGATGGCTCACTGCAGACTGTGGGGCAAGCAGGGATGCTCCTCACTCATGCATCCTCCTTCCTCCTGCTTGCCCCATCCTTCTGGATTTGTGCTTGTCCAAATGATAAAATCCCTCCAGCTCATGCCAGGAATGAAAGGCACAGATGCCTCAGGTAACCCAGCTCACTGGAAGACAGGGGGCACCTGGCCTTTGTCCTTCACTCCGCACCTTGTTGGGGAGCATCACCTCTCAGCTGGCCTGCCATGGCTGGCCTGGATGGCAGCTTGACACCCTGCTGGGGTCCCTACTGATGTGGGCATGATTCGGACACCCCTTCCTAATGTAGTTGCTTATTCTGCCTGCGTGTTGGATAATTTTGGCACAGAGCTGAAGATGTACTGATTGCTGGAGGGTAATTGTTGATTCTTGAGGGAATTTATGGGAAGCTGAATGCATCAGTTGAGTGTCTGAACTGGAAATGTAAATCAGGAAAAAAGAACAAAACAAATCAAAAAACCTCCACAGTAAAATGTTTGGGCTGAAGCAAGCAATCCTTCTCCTTTCACATAGAGAAGTGAACATCAGGCTTTTTGGATAGAGGTGTGAACATCAGTGTTAGTGTGAGCTAGCAGAGAGTGGGTTTCTGAGCAGATGATGGAAGAGGAGAGAAACAGTGAAATTCATATGCTACCATCTCCAAACTGAGCAACCAGAAAAAGAGCAGGAGGGACCAGAAATTATTTGAAGATTTGCTTCCCTTCAGTGTTTTACTGGAACTCAGTGAGCAGATATTCACAGGCTGTATTCCAAGGTGAGGTTATTTCTTCAGAACATGTTCTGGCAAGGGCCCATCCTCAACCTGAATGACTGGGTGATACTACAGGGAAGAAATCAGCTAACGGCAAATAATGGATCTAAATTTCAGGCAGTTGTTGACTGTGCATCCGTTATGCTGCCTTCTTTGTAACTCTCCATGTTGTAATCAAGTGCTTTTGGCTTTGACCTTGACAAGATGAAACAGAACTACTCTTACCCTTCATCGCTGCCCCATGAGAAGCATGGTGCCTATGTGTGCCAGCAGGAAGGGTCCTCTGCTCCAGGGGAGGACTGAATCACTGCAGAGGTGCCTGGGCAGTCTCTCAGCATGTGCCACCCAAGCATGCAGTGGGGATCTCATGGTTTGAGAGCTACTCTGGCATGTGTACTGATGAGTCACACCTGCAGCTGGAGAATACCAGAGACTTCAAATGGGAGCACATCTGGAGTATCATAGTTGCTGCATGTTTGCAGCATCCTTGTATTGTGTGTGCCATGAACCGCTTTCTACCCTTTCTGTGCTCTCTGGGGGAACTCTTATCATATTTACATAAAATAACGTTTGGGAAATACTTTGCCTTCTTTGCCTCCATGGCAAGTCTTCATGTGTCTGTCAATGTGAGCAGCTGAGGGTTGGATAACTGGTTGTGTTGCCCATGTGTTGTCCCATGCTCGAGTATCCAGTGGTGTCTCTGAGAAATGTTTGTCAGTGTGTTTTTCTGGGTAGCCTGGAGAGCCTTTCATGTCTTTGCCAAGTGCTGATCTGCTGTATTGCTTTTCCAGGCATGATACAGCACTTGGCACAGCAGCCCTCCAGGCTTTACCTTTGTTAAGACTCCAGGGTTAATCCCTGTGATGTGACAGGGATGATGCCCTGGAAGGGAGATTTGAGGGTTGCCCACTTTATCAATGTGCATGTGGACAATGCGAGAGAAAATATTGGGTTATATACTGGCACCAAATTCTTCAAGATGTGCTATCCATATGCACTTTGAGCACCTTACATCCCTCTTCTCTGCTTTGGAGTCTCTTGACTTAAGTTGGGAAGAAATGAGGGATGTGGGATACTCTGTTTTCAGCTATGTCTGGCTTTATAGGATGATGACTCTGTCCTTTTGTATACCTGGTCACCTATCTGGCACAATTTTGGGTATTTATGCTGTCTTGTGTGCACAGATAGGCAGTATTTCTCAAAGTGCACTGGGTAGATTGACATCCCCAGCCTGGGTGAGGGGGCAACTCTTGATCTTTCAACACTTGCCATTGGCAGTTGTGTTGTTGCCAAGCCCATGCTGTCCTGGTATGGGGTGGGCAGCACCCTCCTAAGGCCAGGGTGGGCAGAAGCAGGGGAGGCTCGGCTGGGCACCTTGTGGTGTCTGGGGATGAGCAGAGGGCATCTGACTAAGCTGGTCCTTAGGTCTTGGGTGCCTGTTACAGAAACTAGGTGGGTAGCATTTTAATTTGAACATTGTTTGTAAACCAGCACAGTTTGGTTTTGAATAAGTAGAGGAAAATAACTCTCTAAGCTTACAAGCAGGGATAGGAAAACCTGAGAAGAGGCAGCAGAGAGCTGGAAAGTCTCTAGAAGCAAATGTCCTACACGTTCAGCACAGCTTGGATGCATGAGTACCAGGGCTGGTTTGATCAGTGATCATGGCTAGTAATATGCCCTTGCAGGGAGGTGACACAGGGTAAAGACAGATTTTTATATTGGGATGGGATGTGGGACACAAACTTGATATTTCTTGTTTCTTGCATTTGAAGAATATGTTACTGGGTTTAAACAAAACCACTGTCAAGTGCTACTTTAAAAGATTTTTGGAACTTTCTTGTCTTACTCTGTCTTTGTTTATGAGGAGAAGAAAATTGAAGGTAAAGAAACCCCTGCACAAGTATATTACTAATTTAAACCAAATATTTCACCATTAATGTTTCAGAGCATTTAGGAGCAATACTTTGTTTGCTTCCTATATAACAAAAAAATGCCCTTCTTTCTCTATGTTTCATGATGGGAAAGTTTGTAACTCACCTTATCTCTGTCGGTATCAGAAATATCACATGTGGCACTGCATTTATGTCTTTTTCTTGCAATTTCCTGGATTACCTGCAATGTCTTTGTTGAAGCAAAGTGTATTTAACTGCTGGAGAGACTTGTAAGAGAGCTAAATTAATCTTTTCTCCTGAGCCTTGCAGGATAGGTTAAACCAACACACAGTACTCATGGATGTTATAAGCTCAGACATGCACATAAAATGTGAAGCTACTGAGTTAAGAAATAACTGCTGTTCACTGTTTCAGCAGCTTATTATAATTATCTCTTTATTTTCTCTGTGATTCTTGCCAGGCAGAGATATCAGAAAACCGAAAATTAGTTTAGTATTGAAATATCTGTGTTGCTGTTTGTGCGAAGCCCGAAGTTTCTTCAACAGCCAAATAATACAAATGGAGAGGTGAACTTGAGAATACATAACACAAAGCACATTAACTTGTTGGAAACTTGGGCATAAAAGTTGCCAAGCCCTGTTTCCACTGCTCTCAGTGAGTGTTTGTTTGTTCTCAAATGCTTAGTCTGGTATGACTAATTAATTTAAAGTCTTCTGAAAATGCTGGCTTCACCAGACCCTTCAATGCATGAAAATGCTTGTGTTTTAAATCTTGGTACTAATACTTTACCTCAGATTTTTCAAGTCCTGTGCCATGCTTGGGTAGGGACTCTCCCAAATTAACCCTGTGCCACTGTCATGCTTTCCCATAGCTGAGGTACTGCCCTGTGTGACTTCATGCTGCATCTGCAATTCATCCAAGAAGTGTTGGTCAGAACAATCAAGGACATATGTATATAAAATAAAAACATATATTATTAAGATTTTAATTGTATTAATACATATGCATGCATTTTGCTGTAGGAGTAGATAGCAGATTTCCTAAAACCAACAGTTAGTGTTGGGCATATCAGGACCTCAGTCCAGGGTGAGGGTTCTGCAGCAGAAAAGGAAAAAATCTGGGGAATGAAGGGATTTCTCGTGTTGCACTGTGGCAGCGCTTTCATTTGTCTAACACAGTGACAGTCTCCTGCTTCCATGTCCTGCATTTTTTGTTGAGAGCTGCTGCTAAATTGCTGGGTGAAATGCCTGAAATGTTATATCAAGTCCATCTTGCAATGCTGCTATTAGCAGATGCAGTGACTGTCTTCTGGAGGACTAAAAGCCACCAAGAATGGAGATCTTGATGAGCAATCTTGGCTGCTACTGTCCTGAGTCCAGCTCAGGGTATTTTTGGCAGATTGCGGCAAATTCTTGTTCTGCCAAAGATGAATATGTGGGAAACAAACTGGGTGGTCTGGGCTGGGCATTCATCGTAACTGGAGTGTTGCTGAGAAGGGATGGAGAGCTGCGGCTCTGCCACCAAATGCAGTGACCCATGCTGGGGGCGGGACAAGGGGAGGTGCAGTAAGACACCCTCCTCATCCTCCTGCATGCTCCACAGCTCCTCAGCATGTCTGAGGCTGATTGGAGCTCAAAGTTTAATACTTTTTCCTTGTTTGTCTCTGTGTGTGGCTTTTCTCCTGCATTTCAGAAGGAAGTTACAAAACAGACAGTGAGGAAGTCTCTCTGCTCAGTGCCTCTAGCAGAAGCAGGGTTGGGGAACTAGAATTGCTGTAGAAGTTACTTTATGTTGTGGTATTCAGCCCATATATGTACTCTTTAGGGGACTCATGTCCTGTGAAGAGTCAACCACACCTCTCTGATTCTCCTGGTCAAATCCCCAACCCTCCTGAATCTCAGCACCATGGTCCGAAGCCACAGATCTGCCCTTGGAAGTGGACTGTGACATACAGTCTTGAGAAGAAAAGCAGCTTCCTGTAAGCAGGGGATAGACAGAGGGGCTTTGCATTTTGGCTGCAGCTCTGCTGCTGCAGAAGAGTGGCGTTAGCTGCTTGTGAGGCTGAGAACTGTCCTGGAGGAGCCCAGGAGCATATATCTGCGCAGACATGCCAGGGTCTTCTTCCTGGCTACCTCCCTGGCCTCTGCCAAACCAGGCGGTGCATCATCAGTACCTCTGGACGAGTTGCTCTGGTCTCGGGAAGGGGCCTCCAGGGCTGATGCAAGACAAATGAGTCCCTTCTTTTCCTCCTCTCCCCGCAGAACCCCGTGTATCTGCATGATTTATGTGACTCCGGATTTTAGCGCATGTTTACTCTGCGGAGAGCCTGATGGCTTCTCTGTTTGCCTTGGTGCTTGCCTTAACACATTGTTCTCGCAGCTGACAGTTGTGCTGGTGGTAGTTTTATTTGGAAAATAGCAGGGAGGTGGGGGTGAGGAAGACAGCGGTGAGGAAGAGGTGTCATGCTGTGTGAAGCCGGTGCTGCTGGCTGGGCTTCCTGACCCTGGGCAGGCAATTCCTGCCTGTGCTGCTCGATGGGAAATGCAGAGACAGGAACTGTGTTAATGGGTCAGGAATCAAACAGGTTGGAGATGTTCGGAGCATCTCTGCAGGGGCTGGAGACACTGACTTTAACCACTTACTGACAGGTAAAAATCTGCCTCTCTCATCCCCAGGAGGCATCAGGCTGCTACCACCTGTGAGAGGAAACTGATTACTCAAGCTGAAGCAAAGTGAAAGCTGAGGGAGGTGAAAGCATCTCTTTGGATGATGTGGGATACAGGCACTGCTCTGCGAGAGCTTAATTGCCTGTAGGTAACACATGTGCTTGTGCAAATGGGAAAGAAAGAAGCACAAGAGTTTGTCAGAGGCTTGTTCCCATCAGTTTGGTTTTATTTTGTGTCTCTTTAAGGGAGGAGGCAGCAGGAAAAAGAGCCAGATCTTATGGAAGCCTGTGCAGATTGGCGACTTTCACCAAATCTGGGAGGAATTCTCCAACTCCCAGAGGGTGGAAGAGATTTCTGCGCGAGAGGGGCTCGTGCAGGCTCTGCTGCCGAAGACACATCTTGAAGTAATATGCGGCTCTTGATGACACCTCCTCAACACTTAGTAAATTTGACCTCTTCTTTGATGTGCCATTACACCGCCTCACATGGCTGTGCAGGCAGCTAGCATGCTGGATCTGAATGTTACATTTTCAGGCAAGGAACATATGCTCTTTCAAATTGAATGGTGATGCTACCAATGGCTGGCTCTACTTCCCATCACCTGGGAGGTGGAAGGTCAGTTGACAGGAAATCTCATTCCCTGTCATCCAGGAGAATTGCTATCCTTCACGCAAAGGCAGGTTTGGTTTGGTTTAAAGCCCTTGTGTATGCTGAGCAGCACAGGTGCTCAGCCCCTCCTAGCAGCACTTAGTCTTAAGTACAATGTACTTGTCCTCGGTGTTGCTAAATAGCTTTTATAAACACTGTCTGAAAGTGCTCTGATTATACATGACCTTTCCCCTCTGCTTAGTGTCATGTCATTAATCTATCTTTTAGGTGAATAATTCTGTTTTGGGAACAGAGCAAATATAGAAGTTGCACAATGAAACATACTTATTCAAACAACTTTTTCTTAATATGAAAACAATAATTTGCAATTCATTTTTCATGTTGAGTATTTGCAGGCCAACATTGGAAACAGGCTGGTAATTTGGTCCTCCTTAATTTTGGCACCTGTAGTTATTTTAGAACTAGAGGCTGTTTTCTGTGGCTTTACTGCCCTGTAATTCAATACCCTTTTAGGACCTTAATGCTGCCATTAGTAGCAAATTGGCTTCTCTTCTGAATAAAACTCAGTATTATGTTTGTTTGTTTAATTTTTATTGGAGAAGGGTTGCCCAACACACACAGGGAATGAATTTCCCAGGAGGAACAGGGGCAGTGCCTGAAATCCCTTTCCCATAATTGCTGGTGTGAGCAGGAAAGCCTGAGTTACTCCAGGGATCTGCAGGGTGCCCTCTGGGGCTTTAGGTAGTCAGGCTCATGGTTGCATCTTCTCATGGTTGCATCTTCTTCATGCTTCTGAGTAATGAGCTTCATTACCTAAGCTGTGCACAGCTGAGGGCTCAAAGTCCTGTATATACTTTCTCCACTGGTGTGTTTTTTGTTTTTCCTTTGCAAGTTTTTTTTTCCTGAAAGGATAGTTATTGAAATTTGAATTCCTTAATCCATTTTGTTGACCCTTTTCTTTGCTAGTGGAGCTTGTCTGGTTTTGCCTTCCTCTGTGTTAGCAGGGGGAGGATGAGGGCTGGAACTGAGGCTGCGAAGGGAGAAGGGGATGATGTGCACTTTCCTTTGTCTCCGTGACGCTCATGTCAGAGTTAGTGGTTTGCTCCTGGGGAGGAAACTGCTCCCAGGACTCTCTGGACCAGAGGAGAGGAGAACCCCTGAAGCACCATATGTCATGTGTCATGTCCCCCCCCCCCACCCCCATCTCCCCTGTTGCTGGGGCAGGGGACCCCAGGGTGCCTGACCAGGGCTGGTGACAAGTGTGTGTACCTGGGGCTGGGGTGGGTGCTGGAGGAGGGAGCTTGCTCCTCTTGCTGTATTTTGGAAGGAACCACCTAGTCCCCCTGCATCCTTCCTGGCTGCCTTGACACCCCTCATCTCCTGGGCCAGCTCTGCTAGGAGAAGCTGCTCAGCCACTCAGTCTCTATCTCCTTGGGAAAGGCATTTGTGCAGGAGGTCGGTAGGAATGGCTCATGGCACTAACGCTCAGGGTGCCAGCTAGCAGGGCTCTGTCGCACTGCTGTAAGCCAGCAGAGCTGTGACAGTGGTCTCCCCAAGCCCCTCTGCCTCGGGACAATGGCATGAGCTGGGGGCAAGAAAATCCAGGGAAGTTTCCCCCCTGTCTGTGCCCCATTTGCTCATAGTTTTATGGGTCTCTAACACACACAGAAAATTAAGTCTTGTTCAAGCAGACATCTGACTATGTGAATGAGCATGCAACGCCCGCCTACACCAGAGTGCTGCCGAGTGCCTCTAGCACAGCAGAGCTCAGACTTGCTAATTTCCAGCACCCCTGGCTGCTGAGAGCGGGGAGGAAAAAAAAAAGACCTAAACCCCATATGCGGTGAAGTGCCTGTTATGTAATTACCACTCCAGCCTTCTGCTTCCAGTAGTTCTCTCTTTGCTGAAGGGACTGAGGTCTATGTTGCTCCTTTAAGGCCCTGAGTTAAGGTTGTGCTGCAGATGTTTGCAACTAGTCCTGTGCATTTGTCTGATTTCATTTCAATTTCTCTTGTTTCTGTAATGAAAGGTAATCCTAGACAACATATCCAAAACCATCTCTGTAAAGCTGCAGAAATCAGTCATACAGAAGTTAGAAAATACCCAGGCCCATGCAACCTTAACTCAGTTCCCGTGCGTATATGCATTACAAGAGTATGCGATCATGTAATTAAAAACTATTGGCTTGGCAGGACCTTGGCTTACTCCTTGCACAGAATAAGATAGAGGACTGCAAGAAGAGAGGGAATGTTTACTTGTAGTTAAGGCACTGGTGAGGGATGTGGGAGAACTGGATCCTAACCCTGGCACTGTCACAGGATTCCTTCCTGTGTGATGCTGGGCAGAGCTGATCCCCCTGCAGCCACAGAGGGTGTTGAACTCCATTATCAGCAGCTCGCCTGCTCTAGCTTTTTGAATATTCAATTTTCCACCCCAAAAAAAAAAAAAAAAATCTGTTAGCACTAGTTATTTGTGTAAGATATGAATCTGAATAAACATTTTTTTAAAGGTTGAAAACCTCTTATCAGAGGTTTTATCCCAGATTATTTCCTTCTGTAGCCACTCAAGAGCCCATGAATGAGGCTGGCTGTTTTCATGTTAGAGCTCTCAAGCTTTAAGGGCTCTCTGTGTCCAATTAAACAGTAGCATATCTCTTGAATATTAACACATTAAAAGCAATATACTTCCAGCAAAGAAATCTGATCCTAATTGGCCCTGGAATATTTTATTTTCCAAACTGAGCTGTGAGCTGTTAAGCTTCCTTTTTTAAGACTAAGCAAACATTACATTCTTGGGGGGAAAGTCAGCCCAAGGAATGGGGAAAAATAGACTCTCAGATCATACCTGTCAATCTCCCATTTTCCAGTGTTTTGCCCAGAAACAAGCACAGGAACTAATTGACTTCTATCCCCTTCTGTCTTTTTTTTCCCCATAACATAGTGACTCAAATTAAAACAAAGATAAAATTCCAGGGGAAGCTGGCATTAATCAGGGTTTGGATTAAATTAAATTAAGTGCTTTTTATTGAACTCAGCAGTATTAGTTATTAAAACCAGAAGGCCTTTCCCAACTAGTGTAAAAAAGCAAACAATGACTCATACTGTGGCATAGATTTTATTGGGAAATTAAAATACTAATTTTCTCTTCTTCCTTTTTTTCTTTTTTTTTCCTTTCTAACTTCAGACAAACACATGTCTGTCGTTGCTGGCACTGGGGCTGGCTCTGCCTGTCCTGTCACCAGTGATGGCAGAGTGAAATTGTTTATGCAGAAATGGTGGTTCCACAGGTCTTCTGTGCCCTTGGTGTAAAAATGTAATTGGTACAAGGACCAGTCCTGCATGGTGCTGAGCTGGCACTGGGTGGTGTTCAAGACTCTGGGCATTGTTTAGTGACAAGCAAGGCTTAGAGGGGAGGTTTCAAAGGCAGATCAGGGATGCCTGTCCCAGCCTTCCAGCATCTTCCCCACCCACAGTCAGCCATGTTCTCACCCTCTTTTCTTGCACAATGCTTACTCTTCTGGAGCCTGTCCAGTTCATCCCTGCTGGACCCGTGCTCAGGGATTTGAATATCCTATTTATGCCATGCAGTGCCAAGACCTGTTATTAACCCTTCAGAGAGGCATAAATCTCAGCTTTTCAGATCCATGGGGTGCTGATTTCCCTGAGACCACCTGCTCTGCTCCCAAGAAGGACAGAGAGACATGGCGCAGCAGTGGACCAGGCAGACCTGTGCTGGTTCAGTTCTGGGGAGTGGGAACCATGCTGGAGCCTGGCCTGGCACTGCTGAGGATGCAGAATGTGAGGCCCTTCCAAAATCATCAATGAATGCAGGGCTTGTGTGTAACTGGGGTAGGAATGTGGTTTAGGAAAATATTTTGGAGAGTATGTAGATAATCCAGTCTCTGCACCAAAACAGCCACCTTCAGCAGTCCATAGAGGACGGGTTGTGTCCTGGCAGAAAGGAGCACAGCAAACATAATCCTTCTTCTCTAAGACAGAAGACCTAGGTAATCATAAACTGGACATTTTGACTTTGATAATGAGGAAGGTACTAGAGCAAATGATGAACCAATTTAAAAACACTTCTGGGATAATAAGATAATAAGAAACATTGGAGAACAAATTTGTTTTCTTTTTTGACATCCATTGATCTGGGAAGGTAATAGTAGCTGTGATATATTTTGACAGTGAGGCAGTATTTGTCTCAAAAGCAAACCAGGGGCACTTGATTTGGATAAAATCATTACAAAACAGATGAAAAGATATATTGAAAGAATAACTACCGCTAGTTCTCTGTCAAACTGGGAAGAGAAATCATGTAGGAAGCCTTAAGGGCCAAGTCCATTATTATTCAATAGTTTCATTAACTTTTTAATCCGAATTGAAGGAATTAAATTTTAGGGGGAATTCAAACAAGTATATTTCCATTGTTGATTCCTGGTGGCATGTGTTTGTTAATGAAGAGAGCTGAGAAGGAAGATCAGTGGGTGAGGGTGTGTAGCCCTCCTCACCATCAGGGCAAGGGTGATGCCAGATTTTGCAGTTACTGATCTGGACCAGCCGGGTTTAACCCTTCCTTCCTCCCCCAGCACAGCTATAACCTACGGAAAGGGCCTGGAGATGAAGAAGACAGCATAAATTCAGATCTCTTACCAGCTGGCTCAAATTGCTTTACAGATGGCATAAAAGCTTTGAATTCAAGGTAGCTAGACTGAAACACTGGAAAATCTGGCTGCAGTTTGGTTGAGAAAATATCTACTTCCCTTTCGTGTTGGGCAGGTTTGTGTTACTAATGCAGTGGCACTACGTAACATGTTATGACACAGCTGGTGCAGAAGTGTGCCTGGGAGAGCGGGGGGCAGCTAGGAGTTTGGCTTTTGTGGGCAATGCCCAATTTTTCATTGTCATTTTGGGCTATCTGTGGCCAGTTCAAGTAGGAATTGCTTTTAGTTAAGCAAGGACTAGACAGAGGAGGCTTGCCACGTCTCTCTGTAGAGGAGCACGCCTGGCGAAAAGCCATCTTTGTGTACCTGCCTGCTCCGAGGTGGCGCGCACTTGTGTGTCCTGAGCATGTACACAAAGGAGGAAAATGTCTAAGAATCCACACAGCCTAGGAACACGGGGCACCTTGCGTCTGGATTTTGTTTGAGGGAATTAAGAGCTGATCCTTAGCTGGCATATGAATCAGATCTGATTGTGTCTGTGTTGACTAGAGGAGGTGGTGTGGTGTGCATGAGCTGGAGCTCTATGTAATGTGGAAAAGTTTGATCCAGAGCTCTGTTTAATTTAATACTTTGACTATTCTACCTATTTTAGTTCTGGCTCAAAGTTCAACGTTCTTTCTCATCGTCAGTTGTTTGTATTAGCAAAGGACATGTGCAACCAGAGGAGAAGGACCTTCATGCACCCAGACCTCTGAGTCCAGCAGAAGTTTGTTACTGGGTTCTAATATTCTGTCTCTGTTGTGAGAGGGACTGGAGGAGCTTTCCCTTCACCCTGCTGCCACAATGAGGGGGGGGAATTAATATCCTGCGACATCCCATCAAATCCCCAAATCCATTCATGGCACTGGGTTAGTAATCCCTAGTTTTACAAGGTTTTAAACTCCTAATATACTTCAGATATTTTACGTGCTTCAGTAAGTCTATTGTGCTATATTAAATATATGTTAAGGAGAACTCCCATGATCAGTTTTACTACCTTTTGATATCTAAATAAACACTGACTAAATAAGAATATCTGTATCAAAGCAAAAATTTTCAGAGTAGTTTAAAGAAATACAATTTCATGTCCTTAATATCATCTCATTTAATGGGAAACCTCTCTCATTACAACCATTCTTGGCTTTTAAGGTCAATACAGGTACTAATACAAACATCTTGTCTGTCTTTCATAGTAACATAGAACAAAAATTCTTATTCAGAAATTCCTGCTTAAAACTTGCAACTTCTTGTTGAACCAGAGCAGATTTTAATAGAATTTTCTATTCTTGCCTTAAAAAGATAACGTGATGGAGACTCCTACACAATGTGGATAAATTGTTTCAATGATTAACTGCTTTCACTGTATGTATGTATAAAAAGGAGGCTTATTTCTAGTACATACATTTGTCTTGCTTCATTCTGTCTCTAAAAATTGCCCTGGCTTTGACAAATTGAAGTGTAACTTATAATTTAAAAAAAATCTTTTAAATGTATTCCAGTGCTTAAGAGGTGATTGACATGCTATCTGTCACTAAAATAAATTGAATAGCTTGAATTTCTTTGGTATCTGGCTGTGGAGTTGTTATGCCAGCATTTCTAGGAGCAAAGCCATCTTCCATTCATCTGCAAATTTCCCCTTGTTATAGCCAAGTTGAAAGCCCTGGTTTCCTGCCCCAAGGAGGTCTAAGTGCGTGAGAGAAAGTGAAATTTAATTTTATTTTTAGACTAACAATATGAAGATATAATCTGTAGGGTATTTTTTTGGTGGAACCCTGAAATTTTCCAGTGGGTTGAGGCTGGGAATTAGGCTCATATTTAGGAAAAAGTCAACCTCCAGGTACTGGGCTTCTGGGATTGGTGTCCCATGGAGCTCCCTTAGGGTGCTGCCTTCCTGTGGGTGTCAGGGGATCATGGCAGCTGTGCAGCACCTCCTGCATGAAGCTCCATGTGCCCTGGTAGGCTAAATCCATTTTTGTAAGTTTGAAAAGTGGATTGGGACTTGCCTCTGATTTAGCAGGCTGATCCCTTGCCTTGGGAAGGTTCAGTGGTGTAAAACTGAGGCTGGAAAAGGTGCAGGGGCAAGCAGGTGGTGAGGGGAAGGGGTTCATGCAGTGCTCAGAGCAGTCTAGATTTAAAAAAATAAAAAAGCCCAATCATAAAATTACACCTTTCTTTAGCCTACACATTTCTACCTCCAACCCCCAAATTTTCCAGTACTCCCACATTTCTATTTTTACCCATAAAAACAATATTAACATTAATAATACAGACAACATTGCAGCAGGCTCTCCTGGGAGGAACCCTGCGAAGCCAAGGAAGTGTTGCTCAGGATAAGTACCCTGGTTCTAATTTCATCATCTGTGGTACTGTAACTAATCTTTATAGCCACATGGATGATGATGACAGAATATGCTTGGTATCAGACAGCATAAAATTTGTGCTGGAAGCAGCCAGGGACTTGAAGCAATGCATTGCCCAGCTACTGGTGGTTCAGGTTTTACTATGACCAAGGATTTCCAGTGTGGTTGTGGGCACATCCCTCGACCTCTCTAGCACCCACAGCAAAATTCTTCTGAGCCCCCAAAAGACTGGCCTGTTTCACAGTGCCATCCTCTGCCGTCATCCTTTAATTATAAGTTGCACTATAAGTCCTCATTACTGGGACCTTTTCCAAAGAACAGCCTTAATGTAAAAATGAGCATGATGGCAAGTCTCATTTGGGTGTTCACTTTCAGCCTTCCCTCCTTCTGGGGACTGAGACTGCCTCTCCCTCGGAGGGATGTCCTGTGTCTCTCGCCTTTAATGGAGAGCCTGGACAGAAGAGTTGTGGCATTGCCAGTGCACCTACAGCTCATTGCTGATGGTGGATTTCTTCATGTGCGCTCACCTCAGAGCCCCGGGAATCCATCCAGTCTTGTGGCACCTTCAGTGCCCTGGTGATGAGCTCCTCTGCTTAATTACATGGCTAGCCCTGGCTCTGTGAGCTCATATTTCTGCCTGGTGACCTCCTGGTCCTGGTGTTCCCTTTGCAGCGAGGAGCAATGACCAAAGCTCCCCTGTCCTGCCCAGCTCTGGAAGCCCCTGTCGTTGCACCACTGGTGCTGTGGCTGGAGACATTCCTTGGGCTTGTCCCCCATAGTGCAAAGGCTCTGTGGTGGGAACCTTCTTAAGGTCCTTTGTACACATGCCAAGAATTAATTTAGCTTCTCTGCTGTAGCCTTATCTTTTTGCCTCAGCCATCCACTGGCTCTAGAGACTCTCTGGCAGGCTTCCTCCTTTTGATGTGTTTGAAAAAACCTTTTATTAGTTTTTAAGGCTTTAGTAAGTTGTTTCTTAAAATCTTTTTTACTTGCTTTATTATGCTCTTACGTTTAATTTGCCAGAGTTTATGCTTTTTCTGTGTGGTTTTTTTTGTTTGGGTTTTTTTGGTTTTTTTTCAGACAGTCTGTGTGCAGCTCGAAGAAGAACAGGCTGTTCCTCACCCTGCAATAAGGCAGTACTCAGGGGTTTGTTTTCCACATAAATATCCCAACCTGCCCTTCCTTCCCCATGATCAAAGAGCCTGTATCCAGAAATCTTTTCTGACAAGTGCTGTGGCATCTCTTTCCTTTTCATCCTCAGCCCAGGACCCCAAGGGGCCAATGCAGTGCAGGAAAATGTGCAATTGAGAGACCCCCAGTGTCACTATACTGGGTGCAGAAATGCATCCTGACTGTACTAATGAACCCTGCTGTAGCCACAACCTTAGCCTGCTTTCTTCAAGCTTAACATACCGACCAGGAGGGTGATTTAGTGTGGCACCAGGATGTGGAGGTCACTCCACAAACAAGCCCTTTGTCATTATTTCTGCTGAGCTGGACAGATCAGGTGCGTGTTCCTCTGATGCTGTCAGATGTGCATTAACCTTTCAGGAAACCTCTTCAAAAAAAGCCATGTAATGGGCACCAGTTACACTGATACCGTACAGCCCTAAGGTGCTTGGCTGCTGTGCCTGTGGATGTGTTGCCCCACAGCGTCCCGCCGGCCCAGTTGCAGTGCAGGAGCAGATGGGATCCTGGCTGAGAGCAAGCGGTGCTGCTGCTACAACCCACATGAATCACTGTCATGGGTCGGCAACTTCCTGGGGAGGCTGTGGCAGAAGATCGGTGGATCCTCTTGCTTGTGAATGTGGTGCAGCCAGCCTTCAGCGGGATCTTTCCTGCTTCTGGCCTCCAATCTCCTCCTCGCTCTGATTTATCTCCTCTCAGCCCAGGACTGTCTACCTGCAGTTTAATCCTCTGCTATATCAGCACAGGGAAGCCCCCATCACCAGAGTGGTGATGCTTAATTTAGGTTATATCCACCCCCTCCCGTGTTCCCAGCCTGTAATCTAGGCATCAGGGTATCTTACCCTGACAGAAGCCCACCTCTGAGCTAGCTGTGCTCCTGTGCCCAGTGCTCCAAGCACCAGCCCTTGTTTAATTTACTGGTGTATGGTTTCGTGATATGTAAGTACATAGTGCTAATTGCTAATATATAAGTACATCTCCTCTTTCCTTTCAAAGATAATTATTTTGCCATTTCCTCAGCCCTCTCCGAATGAGCCACTGCTGGTTTCTGGATTCATGCATGACATTTGATTACCTTTTCATAGGCGTATCTTACTTAACTGTAAGTGTTATTAATGGCCATGAAATTATCCAGCCCTGAAACAAAGTAAAAATGCAATAAAAGCTTTAGTTTCAGTGAACTCCCGCGAGTGCAAATCCCAGAGAGGGGCTGTGTGTCACGTAGCCATGTGTTCCTTTGGGGCAATTGTGTCCCAAACTCCAGAAATGTTCATAACCATTGTTTTAAAAAGCTCATGTGTGGGTTACGTCATGCATTTGGGCTGCTTGCATTGCCTTTGTAGCAGGAAAGTATGTGTGCTTTTTCTCTTGTTGGATTTGTTAGTACCCTGAGCAGTAAATAGAAACAACCTGGTAGTTCTTCCAGATAGGTTTTGCTATTAGCGATGCTCCTGTTGTCCCTCTGTGCTTGTTCAAGAGCACTGCAAGGCTGAGCTCCTGCTAAGTGAATTATCCAACTTCAAAGCCAGCTGTTTTGCAGGAGCAGAGCTGGTGGATGGTGTTTTTATTAGTGTTTGCATCACACTTAAGCTGCTTTAATATGGCAGATTTAAGTTCCAGAAACGTGATGTTTAAGAGGTTTATGTGTTGCAGAAACGCTGGTTGGGACCTCGTGGGGCAGATCCATGCTGGTGGCTTTCCATAGGCTCAGAGTAGCACCCTGTCCTTTGGCACACTGTGACATTGAGGCTGCCTCCTGCCTGCCCATGTGGCTGTGAGGCTCAGGGGTGCCTAGGGATGGGGACCCCTCCATGGCATGCATTCCTCAAAGTGGCTTCTTGAGGGAAGAGTGCCTCCATTCAGTACCAGCAGCTTTAGTGCTGTTTGGGTTTGTGCTGTTCGGATTGTCAGCTCTTGACACAGAAACACAGTTCTCTGTTAGCCCCCCTCTCAGGCACTGACAGAACCTGATTCCCGTTAATGGATTCCGTGAGCAAAAAGTTATATACAGCCTGTGTTAAGGCTGGGACTTGAACTCCCAACGGCTTCTGTCCTTGGGAGGTGTTTATCTCAGTGGATGAACAGGGTGATGGAAGAGACAAGGAGGAGAATAACACCAGGTGTTACGGTGTGTCCTCATTTTGGCTCATTGCAAGGAAAGACAAATGGCCTGCATGCACTCTGGGGATATAGCTGCCACAGTGCATCTCTCATCACAGCAGACGTGCAAGCTTTGGCTTGCTCAGCATTTGAGTGCCTTGGTGTGTAACTAACCAGAGATGGACATGAGATTTTATGTGCTCAGAAATAAGCTCAATATCATATGCAAAGGGACATTCCTCCCAACAGCAGTTCAGGATACAGTGCAGCAGCATTGGGGACAACAATGATGGGAAGAGGGGACTTCGGGCTGGTGGTTCCAGTGATGGCTTAGTGGTTGCTTGGACATGTGGGTGCTGCTGCCGTTCCACTGGTTTATGGTGCACACGCAGAAGGATATCCTATTCTGATGTGAAAAAGCAAGGTTTTACTTTCAGTAACTTGACGGGTGACAGGCAGGTGCAAGTCTTTGGAAAGAATTTCAAGGGCGAAAAGATGACAGCTAATGGAGATGTTTGTACACCAGAAAGCCTGGGAGAAAATGAAGGGATATGGGAGGCTACATGCAAATACAAACCTCATGCTCAGGGAAAAGCAGTGCTTGCCCAGCTGGAGAAAGTGCACTTGTGGATACCTAGGAGTTGTCTGTGAGCGTCACCCACAAGAAGTTCATCCCTCTCAGGATTCTGGTGCCTCCTGGTGTCTGAAGAAAGTTTTTGTTAAAGCAATGTAGAGGCAGACACCCTCTATGCTTTGGCTGTTTGAGGGTCTCATTGTAATCTTATTACTTCCTTTAATTGAAAGTCATGCTAGAAATTAAAAATGCTGTTCTGTCCCTGCCAACACTCATGATTTTAAAATCACATCTTTGTGTCCCAGGTGTCTCCCTGTGCTGCTAAGAAAGAGCTGTGTCAGGGACCCCAGGGGCTGCACCATCCCTGGTCGTAACACCCGCTCTGTATAAAAGATGCACATAAAAGAACCTCTGTATCTCTTTTTATTGCATGGTGCTTGACCTCTGCTTTGAAATAAGGAAGGCATGCAGCACACAGCTCTGTTACTCTGAGACTAACCGATTTCACACTTGTTTCTTGGGTGGCTGCTTTAGAAGGTCCAAGAGAACCTGTGAAAGCTTTTGTGCTGGCAATGAGCTCCTGGTGACCTCTGAATATTAGACACTGTCTCTGCTGTTGTGTTACTTATTAAGCAGCTCACACCAACCTTTTCCAGAAAAGAAGTTTCTCATAACCTGCCAATTCACGTTACTTGCTTAATGACTAAGTCCTTGCAATTAAGTGGTGGATTGGCTTGCATTAAGTTGGAAAGTGCCGTGAAATAAACGATGCACAGAAATGATAGTAACACAATAGCACTCTGGGGTGCAGACAGGGCAGGGAGGGGCCCCCCAATTTCTGTGCAGCATGGATGGAGTAGCGTGCTTGCAGCCCCTCTGACATGACTTCTCTGGGATGCAGGGCAGGTGTGGTTAGTGGTGGAGAACCTTGGGGTTGGGTTTATCACTAGGCAGGACTTAAGTGACATGTTATTTCATTAACCTGCCTGACCTCTTGGATTTACAATGGTAGGGCAAAGACATAAAGCAGTAAACTGCATTGTCATTTAAAGATCAGGTTTGCCTTGGAGGTCGTGGGGAAGAAGAGGGGGGAGAGGAGGGTGATCCTGAAGCTGGCTTTTTAGTCACTGCCACTCTCCCAGGACTGAAGTGCAGCATCTTGGCTTTTCCTGTTCTTCAAACTGATACTCACAGCAGAAATAGGTGATCTGGTCCTTTTCTGACTTTCCCCAACTCACGTAGCCTAACCCTGGTTCCCTTGGGTGAGTGCTGGAATATTGCCATGTGTGTCATATCATCATATTGTGCATGACTGTGTGGAGATCTGTCCATTTTTGTCTCCTCTTCACTCTGGTTCCCTCATCAACATTTCTGGTCTACACCATCGTGAGACAGGGATAATTGGGTGAGTTATAAATCACTGTCTGCAGTGGGAATTGTAAAGTATGTATTTTAATGCTCAGGAATCCCATCTCATACTTGATGTCTTTGTTCACATGTTGACAGATCATGATAGTCCATTTGTTCCAGTTGCCCCATGTCTGGGGCTCCCAAATCCTCCCATCATTGCTTACACCCTGTCCCAGGAAACATTTAACCCTTCACTGAGTGGGCAGCAGTATAAAAGTGGATCTGGTCCACATACTTTTCACTTAAGAAAAAAATTAAAAGTCTCATGCTTCTTGGTATTGAGTAGAAATCAAATTACTGAGTTCATTGAAGGTGGCTCTTGGAGGTACCTTGCTTTGGTGATGTGGGAGGGTAACCTAGATGATGTGGTGACCTTTACTGGCCTTCATATGGATTGAGGTTTTTTTCAAGGATAGTTTTCTATGCATCGATGTGTGAATCGTGTTCATGAATGGGAATGGCGCTTTGGATGTTGCTGTAATCAGAGATCTTGGTGCTCTCTAGGACAGAGTTTGGTGCAATCTCCAAGCTTCCCCGACCTTTCTTTGCAGCTGTTGTTGTTGTTGCCCTTTACCTCTCCCTCCTTGGGCCTCCCCATGCACCAGCTGAGGCACGTATCAACTAAACACGTTTAATTTGCTATTTTGCCTGGATGTGTGCAGGTGGGAGTACTGGAAGGTGCTCCACAGGTTGCCAAGAAATATTGGATCACCACGTAGAGGGACCACCCCACCGCAGGAGCCTTCAGAAACTCAGTCAGTATAGTGTATCAAAAAGACCAAAAAGTTACTTGACTTGTGTATTCTCAGGGAGAAAAAAATACAATCTACTGCAGAGTCCCTTAATCTAATGGCTAGAGGCAGAACAAGAATCAGGAGCTGGGAGCCAAAACCAAAGAATTCCACTTAGACATGGGACACAAATATTTAGCCGGCTGCATAAACTACCTAAGGAAAAAAAAAAAGCACACAAGAAAAAAAAAAAGGTGGCTTAACTTCTTCATCTTGTAATGCTTTACATTCAATCTGGATGCCTTTATAGAAAATACACTTCAGCCAAATTTGAGTTATTTGGCTCAGCACATGTATAAGTGGGTGAAATACTATAGCGTGTGATGTGCAAGAGGTCAGACAAGGTGATCTGGTGGTTCCTCAGGCTTTAGAGCCCCTCAGAAGTTTTAGCATGGCCGGAAGGATGGGGCCAGTTAAGGTGTGAGGCTGCAACTCCATCTGTGCTCTCCTGGGACTAGCAGAGGCTCTGCGTGTGACCCTGCCTCTTGTTCCTCTCTTGTTCCTCCAATATTGGGAGAGGATGCTCTGAAGAGAAGCTAAAGGTTATAAGTTTGGAAGTTGTACATAAAATTGAATTCCCATGTGGTTTTTTGGGGATTTTTTGGTGTTTTTTTTTTTTTTTTAAACCAGCACTTAAGCCATGCATGATCCAGCCCACATATGAGTTTGAAATGTTTCATCATGTTTTCATTATTTATTTAAAAATGTCAACTGTCAAGTTCTCTTTTGCTTTAATTACCTGATGCTACAGGGCTTCAGAGTGCCTTTTTAAATTCTCCAGAATGTGCCCTTGGGATGGGACATGTCTGAGTTCTGCAGCAGATGCTTTCTGAAGAAAGTTGTTGGCATGAGTGGCTGAAAATAGAAGCTTGTTTACAAGGCTGGTTTTGCATTATCAGCTGTAGTGCTCCAATAATTAAGGCTGTGAACTTAATTAGCTCAACACTCCATAATTCTCTTCTGCCTCTCCAGGGGCTTGTCTGTATACAGCTCTGTACTGCTTCAGCTTGTGCCGGGAACATCTTTATCCTGGGGAGGCTGTGTTCACACAAGTACCACCTTAACTGCTGTGAATCCTGTGCTCCGTTTTTAAGTACACAAGCCCTCTGCAGGGCTTTCTGGAGAGCCCATCACTGGATTATTTGTCTGCTTTTATTAAAACCATACAGGCAGAAGTACTGATCTTGACTGAAGCATCAGGAGAACTGAATGATGCCATTGTTACTACTGATTGAAAGGGTGCCTTTACACTGGCTTCAAGCTTGTGTCTGTTCTTAAGTGGAAAATGTTTCTTGATGCAGAATAATGTAGTAACATTTCTGGCCAGCATGCTTTTTTTGGCAATGAAACATTGCCACAATCTCAAGAATGGACTAGGGATGCCGCTTTCGCCTCTCACATCTGTGTTAGGAGGCTTCAGAGCAGGACCTGATCCTGGACAGGGGACAGCATCCTCTCCAGCCCTACCCTGAAATGGCCCCTTTCCCAGTCACCCCACTGCAGCATGCCCAAACACATCCCGTGGCAGAGACCACCAAGTCCCTAGTCATCGTCTCCCGTGTGTTTCATTATCCTCAGAGCCAGCCCACGCACAACTGGGAGATGTTTTCCTTCTCAAGTGCGTGAGCTTCAGCTGTTCCGACTGTCCCATGTGTGCGTCCTTCCTGTTTGGACAGATACTTGAGACATACACCTCAAATTGAAAGGGCTGGACATGATTAAAACACACAGTCCAGCCACAGGCATCCTTTTTCACTCAATACCTCCACCTCCAAGCAAACCTGAGGGGTTGTAAGGGTATTTAGGGTTTTTTATGCAAAGTGTTGGGTAATTCTTTAACTATTTTAGACGCAGAGGGACAGATGAAAAGTGCTGTGTGCTGGCATGCTGTGCCTGCCTGTGTCATGGCTGAGATTTGCTATGTTCATACTGGGGTACTTTCTATTTCTGCAGGGATATCTTGGCATAAAGAAGTCAAACCTTCCTGATTTATTTGGAGTTAAAGTTGGTATGTAAACTGATTAGCTTTATCAAAATACTTACGTTTTTTAAATTCTCTAAACTCCCAGGATAACTGATGTTCCAAGTTATTAACATGTAACATTAGCATTTCCCCTTAATTACAGGGCTGTGATGAAAGCCTTTCTCCCAGCGGGTGCATAGCTCTGGAACCAGCGATGGTTCCTGGCACACGATTAACAGCTCTGGATCGAGGCAGGATGCATCCCTTGGACATCCCAGCTCTGCCGAGGGCG